>NW_022631054.1:1617465-1756820 GCF_010015895.1 Lontra canadensis
CCTTTTTTTTTTTTTTTTTTTTTTTTTTTTTTTTTTTTTTTTTTTTTTAGGCAGACAGATCACAAGCAGGCAGAGAGGTAGGCAAAAGGAGAGAGGAGGAGGAGGCAGGCTCCCTGCTGAGCAGAGAGCCCGATGTGAGGCTCGATCCCAGGACCCTAGGATCATGACCCGAGCTGAAGGCAGAGGCTTTAACCACTGAGCAACCCAGGCGCCCCCTCACCATCTTTTCTAAGGTTGTTCAACAAAGCGTCTTCATGCAGAGTCTGGAACCAGCCCATCGTCCTAGCCACTCAAAGCCCAGTCATACCTCAGACTACCACCAACTGAAGACTGGAGTGGTGGTTGCTTTCCATGATCATAAGGAAGTATGTTTGAATTTCCCTCCATAGGAATCCACAAGGATCCAGGGGAGTTTACAGCTGACCTGAGAGAGCTGCCTTTAGGACTATGGGAGTCTTCCTAACTCTAAGAGCAAGATGGGAGTTAATCAGCTTATGGCAGCAGCCCTGTTCTTGGCCCACCTTCCCTGGGGTCACTAGACTACTGCTTTTGTACAAAATGACTGGAGGAAGACCTATAAATCCAAGAAGGGTAGTCCAAGACTCTCCTATAAAGCCAATCTCCAGAAGAAGTGAGTGGTACCTTCCCCATGAACCACAGAGCCCAGTGACACCCAAGGCCGATGGCAATGTACTTATGACCAAGTTAGATGACAAACTTAGCCAGAGGGTCACAGAATGGAGGAAGGGTACAAGTAGAGAGAGCTTCAAGCCCCAGGTCTTGAGCCAGCAGCTATGAAAACAGACCCTCCTTGGTAAAACTGTGTTTCCTCCATAGTTCTCTTAGTCAAACATGGCAGAGCACAGTGGAGAAAGCATGGTCTGCAGTGAGAACACACTTAGGACACAAATAACTTCAGAAATCTTACAGAGAAAAGAACCTATTAGCCACAATCCCACGGATGAAAACCGAAGTGAGAATGGAAGATAGATGCCATCCCCACTTACAAGCAGAGATCGCAGTCCAGGATTAGACCCCTAAGGCTTGGTCAGTTTTCCCAGCCTTGTCTCACCCAGGTAGCAACGGTCCCAAGATACCTTGGACTAGGAGTCCTAGTTGTAGGACCATAGCATTTGGACTGGGACCTATACTCAGCTGTGTTTGCATTTTGGTTCTGGAGAGATTCCTGAGTTGGGCTGAAATTTTGCCTCTGAGAAGTCTTCTAAGAATCTTTCAGTTGGGATAAATTCTTTTTCCTTTACATTCTGGGGCACTTCGTGGCCACCTCTATTATTGTAATAATTCGAAGACTGCTTTATAACACAAATATGTGCTCATAACATTCGCTTGAGTATGAGCACTTAGAGGGCAAGAGCCATGCTAGAATCATCCCCATTACTCTCCTAGTGCTGAGCACAACGCCCAGCGTGCAGTAGCTCCTCCCAATTCACGTTTTGCTGTGTTCAAACGAAATGAGAGGCAGGCAACAACAGCATCAAGTAGTAATGTTCAGAGGACTGGACCTTGCAACCCTAGGGCATATCAATGTGGAGGTCAGTATTTCTTGGATGACAGGAGGTTACTGCCATCATGATTACTGGCCTCATGGGTTATGGCAGTCTTAGGGTGGTGAGACTCAAAACAACATATGGCCACATATGTCATAGCCTCATGCCTAAAGAGGCTGCTGTCTTGTTGGGACCAAACTCCTCAGCAAGGATGTAAAACTTCCCTGCAAACAACTGACACACAGTGGGAGTTCCATATTAGTGGCCTACAGAGCTGACCTAGCATCTAGATCTCCTAGGAAGATTTTAGAACCACAGTGTCTGGGATCCATCCCAGACCTGCTGAATCAGAATTTCTGGGGATGAAGATTCTGTATTTTAAAAACCCTTTGAGTAACTCTAATGATTAGCTACACTTGGGCCCATTTGAGAGTGGGCAGGGCCATGGAGGACACGTCATTTCCCCATAAAATATCTGTCTATTTAAAGACAAAGTGATAATAAGTGATGTTTATGGCCCACACTGGCCTTTTAGGGAGTGTTGACTCTACTTCTTTCAACATGCTGGCAGCCTCCTTCGCAAAGCACATCCCTTAATCTTTGCTCGATCAGACCTTGCTCAGATCAGTTGACAACCTTCATTCCATGGGCTCAGTCCTTAGAGCCAGATCCTGGGCCCAGGCCCAGACATGCCTCAGAGTCATGGGAAGGCCCATGTCCTCAAACCGATGTGGTGAGGTCTGAGCATGGCTCCAGAGTTGGCATCTGGTGGTTTGTGAGGAGTCCAGCATGTCCATACACCCAGGAGTTTCAGGATTCTCCTCTGTCCTCCTGTCCCAATGTGTGCCCCTGCATAGGGACTGGACTTCTGTTCTGGTTGTTATTTTCTTCTCTAATCCCTTCTGGAAGGAAGGCCCTTTCTAGTACCATAGCCTCTGGCTGGGACAGGGTTATCCTGCAGGTGTAGGCCTTCTTCTCCTCAGTGAGGACTTTATTCAGCCCAGAAGCTGCCTTCTTCCACTAACATCTACCTGTTTAGCAGTTTAAGGTAGCAAGTGATGTATGACCCACACTGGTCTGGTAGAACAAATGTTGACTCTGCTTCCCAAGATGTCCTGATAGGAAATGTTGGCAGCCACCTTTATGAGCCATGCCTTTGTCCAGGGTCAGTTCTCCCAGCCCTGGCCTTCCTCAGCCCTGGCTTACCCTCCCCAGGCTGGCCCTGTGGTTCTAGAATGCTTCCGCACCCTGACTGCAATGTCCCTTCCCCAGTGCAGGGGCAGACATAGATCCTCCCCACCTCCCACCACCACCAGGATGTTGTCCAAGGAAGACTCCTCTGGATTACCAGAGGCCCTTACACAGAACAGCTACCACCCCCTCCCCCATCACCACCAAACCTCTGCATAGCACTAGGTCTTCAGTGTTTGTGTTCTTAAGGACTTGGTAACAGAGGAAGGGGGCCCCAGAATCTCACATGCTGGTTTTCAACTTCTAGGAATTGGCCTGAAATACACATCTGGACCAAAGCAATCCCCAGGTTCCCTGCCCCTCTCCTGGGGCCACCTGTGGTCTAGTGGGGCCTTTAAGGAAGCCTAGAGAACTAAGCAGAACATGACATCAGCAGAGGATGCTCATACAGCCCTTGTTACAGCCCCTTGCCTCTGAACACAAGCCGTGCCCAGGAATATTATGTCTCACACTGAGGCTGATGCTTTCAAACCTCAGCTGATCCCAATTCTGGCTCCAAATATTTGAAAAGGGCAATTTCCAAAGAGTCTAGCTATTGCAATCATATTTTCTGGGCCAAAGGAAAGGATGTTTGAAATTGTTCTTGTCCTGGAAAACCTGGGAGTATATATTTACATGGAAAGTCAGGGATCAGCTATACAGAAGAGGCAAAAAGGGACAGGCTTCACCTGTGCATGGGGCGTTGAGGTCGAGGTAGGAGGGGAGTGAAAAAAGTACCTGCCTATTTAAAAATAAAGATAGCAAGCAATGTATGTGACCTATATGAAGAAAACCACAAAGCTGTTATATTTAGAAAAATGAAAGTAGATGAACAAAAAGAGTGACATGCCATGTTTCTGGATGGGAAGCCTGTGTATTATAAAAATGCCTATTTTCCTCAAGTTAATTTACGGTTTAATAGGAGGGCACATACAAAATCCCAATAGGATTTTTTTTTTTTACTCTGACAAAATGATTCTAAAATTAATCTTGAACAACAAACAGATGAGAATAACAATGAACATTTCTGAAAGAGAAAATAATTAAGGGAGGAAGGAGTAGTTTCCAGCTCTGCCAGATATTAGAACATATTATAAAACAACAATTAAAATTATTCAATGCCGGTGCTAAGATAGAAATAGAGCAGCAGAACAAAGTGGTGTCTCAAGAAATAGACTTAACCGCATGTGAGGATTCAGTATGTGATAAAACAATTCATTTCCCTCAAATCAGAAGGGAAATGAATTGCTTAATACATTGTGTTGGAAAACTGCTTAATAGTTTGGACCATACATTCTACATTCATCTAAATAAACTCCAGATGGATTAACAAATTATATATTTTTTTAAAAAATCAAATTACCCACAAATAACCAAAAATAGAACAAACTGCTTCTCAGATCTGTGGCAGAATGATAACTCTGTCAGCATTGAAAAGAAATCACAAATATTGAAAGTTTGTCTACATAAAACAAGTGTACGATGCAAAATACTAAAAAAAAGGGGGGGGGCGGGGAGAAGAGACTGAGAAACTATATACACCACATATCATGAAGAGTTTCTCACCACAATGGAGAAAAAGTGCTTTCAAGTTGTAAAGGAAAATACCACACAATACTCCTGAAGCCACACTTCAGCGCAGGTAGTTGTCCCATGAGGATCACAAATAACAAATAACAAGAGCTCCTGTCCCCTCTGAACAGGACTGGACCTTGGCCGGCAAGCGAAAAGTCAGGACTGGAGTCTCTGTCTCGAATGCTGTGTTGGAAATCCTGACATCACTTTCATACCCCTTGGCCTGCCAGGGATGTGCCTCCAGCCTGGGGATACCCAGTAGTCTCTCTCCAGTACCTGCTCCCATGGACCCCCCACCTCCCCTCTTCCACTCACATACACTGGCAGTGGCCAAACCCTGTAGGAACCGCTGTGAACCAAGGACCCAGATGGGTGATGTGTGCCTGTGTGCACAGGTGTGTGTGTACCAATGAATCCACTGAACACCCCCTGTTGCAGAGGCCCACACCCCATGGCTTCTCTAAGGACCCAGTGCTATCCCTTGGATGTCCCCATTCCAAAAGGAGCACGACTTTGTACTCCTTTCAGGCCCCACTGTTCCCGTAGTGATGACTTCTCTATGCTCCATGAGAAGGGGGGTGCTGTTGCTCCCCTGTTCAGCATCCACCGTGGTATCTGCCCCATCGCAGGCACTCAGCAAATATTTGTTAAATAAAAGAATGACTCTTCATGGGATGGATCCTAAATGCGTCCGTGTCACCAATGTTTTCTAGTTGAAAACTAAATTTTGAACCATAAGAGCATCCTTTAAGTTACATAATTACGTCTCTCTCCACATCAGAGAAGTTTGAGGTCAAAGGCTGTGTCCAACGCATCTCTGGAGTCACAGCCCTCATCACAACACGTGGAACCTTACAGAAGTCGACAAGGGTGTGCTGGTGGGGATGTATTCAACTTATACTTACGAAGTTAGCAATTTCATAAAAGGGGATGCAAATACTTGGGGTTTGGCAATGCAGATAACGGGTACAAGCAATATGTTATATGATCTATTGGGAGAAAACCACAAAGTTGTTACATCTAGAAAAGTGAACGTAGAGGAACATGAAAGAGAGATACACCATGTTTCTGCATGGGAAGGCTGCATAGTATATGAATCATCTTCTTAATCATATAGCTTCTGTTATTGGCATTATGAACCAGCACAACATTTTTGGGGAGCAATATAAGAATGTACATTGAGAGTCATAACAATGTTCATACTCTGGCCTGATGACCTCACTCCTGGAAACCTAGCCCAAAGAATTACAGTTCAAGAGAAGAAAGAAAAAAGCCACGTCCATGAGGATGTTCATTATAGCCTTATGTAAAACAAATGAACATGACTTTGACTAAGTCACGACTCCATCCACTAAACAGAACATTCCACAGATACTAAGAATGGGAAGTATTAAAGGCACATAGCAACATGGTAAGATATGCAATACAATGTGAACTTTGAAACACAGAATGTGAGTTGATATGTTCGCTTTGATTGAAACCACACGAAATATGTGTGCATAGGGGTAAGAGTAAAAGAAGAAGAGCCAAGATTGAAATTGGTTTTGGGTTAAAGAAGTGAAATTAAGAGTATTTTATTTGTTTAAACCTTTAGATTTAAACCCTTAAAATACTAGAATATACCAAGAGCCTGTGCTGAATTTTGACCTTTGAGCTCCAGATACTTCCTGAAAGAGTTCTAGCACATTACATAAGGCTAGGTGCTAAGAGATTTCCCCTTCAACCCCATCCCCAGATGAGCAAGATCACCCTCAGAGGCCCTTCAGGTTAGATTATGATTTGACAAGGAACAAGAATAGCCGTACCCTCTTATGCAGCTGAGATTGTATACAGTAGGTGCTCAATAAATCAAAGATGGACGGATAAATGGGTGGGTAGAAGAAATGAGAAAAAATAAAGATTAGGGAAATGCTTGGGTGCTGACATATTGCACATTGGTGTAGAGCATTCGTACAGTTCCAACAAGGATCATGGGTCCAGCTTTCATGACTTTGTTTAATGCTTGTCAATCTCTGATACTTCGTGATACTCAGCCAACAGCATGCCTATACTCTGAGCTAGTATTTTTGTCCTAATAAGGCTCCCTTATCCTTCCTGCTGCAGATGAACCCTTGGATTCTGGAAATCTAGCACAGTGGAGAGAGTACAGGGTTTGGAGTAGGAACCTGCTCTGTCAATGAACACTTCAAATTCCAGCCCAACCCTTAGGGGTTTTATAACCTCTGAGTTAGTCCCCTCGTCTCCTTGAACTTTGTTTTCATTGGTAAAATGAGAGAAGAAAATATGCCATAAAGTTGTAGGAAAGATTCATTATCTTCCCAAATGACATAAAACATTGAATAAATATCGCATCCTCCTTTACCCCAAGCTTTCTCACTGCTACAATCCTACAGACTTTAAGCAGAGCCTCACTTAAATGTGAAAACACAGATTTCTTCGTCCTTAGAACTGGGAAGTGTACAGTACCCTTGATTGGTGGGTCACAATCTCAAGTGGTTTTTCTCTCTGGGGATGTCTTTGGCATCTCTCTTTGGCAATGTCCAATAGGGAGACATTTTGGTCATCACACTGGCAGCAAGAGGGGTGTGTGTGCCACTGGCTTCCAGTGGATGCAGGACAGGAATGTGGCTCAAACAATGCACAGGACTGCCCCTCCTCCACCAAAAGAATTATCTGGTCCAAAATGTCAATAGTGCTGAGGTTGAGAATCTGGATGACCCTATGACTCCATGCACTCCTTTGCAGATATGTGTATGTATGTATGTGTGTGTGTGTGTATGTGTGTGTGCATGCACGTGTGTGTGTGTGTGTCCAGCGAAGGACAGGGTGAGGGGATTTCAGGGGAACTCGGAGGTAAAATATGGGAGGGTAGTAGGAGAGGACCATTTCCTACAACATTCCTACACAGAACACCCTCCTTTACCTGTCAACTCTTCAAGGCCCAGCTTAAGCCCTCTATTCTCTGTGACATTTTCTTGGGGCACCCAAGGACCCACTTCTCCCTCCCTGGTCTCTCAAGGTTTGGCTGCTGATTCCCAACTTACACTGTAACCATCCCAGGGGGCCCTGCCTTCACATTTCACACCTATGCCCGTATACATTAGGAGCTGAGCAATTAGGGTTCACACCTTCTCCCAATAGTTTACAAAATGGCGAAGAAAGCCTGAGCTTGTGAAGTCTTGGCATATCTCTGGTGGAGCCTGTTTTGAAACTTCTTTGGAAAGTGGCTGCTAATGGACTGATAATTGGTTTCCTGGCTTTCTTATGAAGTGTGAAGCATTCTGTGAGCCTGTCAACAAAGCATCAAGTATCTGTACACCTCCATCAGAGTTATTTGTCCCTTCCTTCATCTTGTAGCTCTTGCGGTGGGAGACTAACTGGACATAGTAGCATGGGAAGGGCCCTCTCTTCTTTTGCAAGGAATGGGGTGAAATGGGCAGAGCTGGGAAAGGGAAGAAAACGCACAGCCTGGCCAGAGCATGCCTACCAGGAGACCAGGTTGAGCACATTTCCCAGGCAGAGATCGAATAGCTCTGAATCCAATACATGGTGCTTAGCACAGGGTATATGCTCGGTAAATATTGTTGGATGGATGGAAAGGACTACTACTTCCAACTGATTTTGAGCAGCGGTCCCTGGAGATGTGAATTAACTAAGGAAGAAGACAGTGAAAGGCAAGGAGCTGGCTCCATCTTTTCTTTCAAAACGCTTTTCACTGTGAGAAACATCCTCTTCTTTAAAACCTCGATGAAAAAAGAGCATCTATCAAACATTTACTACTGTGAGGGCAGCTCAAAAGCCAATGCAATGATTCTGAAGTCGGCTTGCTGCAGAAAATGTTTGGGAACATGAAGGAAAGAATGTATTTGTGTAGTCTCGGCAGGGCAATTTCCGAGTAAAGAGCTGTTTTGAAGAAAATGTTTTGAGAAAAGAACAATGTGCCACTTTGCACTTCTTTGGACAACTGTTCATAGAAATTTGAACCATTAAAATTTTCCAATCTGCTTCTAAATCCTAAGAAGGAAAGAATAGTTTGTCTGTTAAATATTGTACTAATATTCATTGTGACTAATGTGTGGGAAAATTTAGGGCGTTTATGTTGACTCTTGCTAGAGGTGTTTTGTATGTACATTTATCTCTATAAAATACAGAGACTGTATTCTTTTATATTCCTATGGATGCTTATAGATGTTGGCCCTTTCCTAGTGACCACCTGCTATCGATACGTTTGATCTGGGGTCAGGGTCAGAACCTCAGTTTAACATATCCCTCAAGCAAAGTATATGACCTGCTCTGCCAATGACCCATTTTAGGAAGTGGTTTCCAAGCATTTACTGTGGGCAGTGAGGTCTGTTCATGCCATAAGGACTGTTCATGTTCTATAAATATAATTATTGAGCCTTCGGGTTTGGGGAGCCAGAATAGCGTGCTACCCTACCAGAGGATTAGTAAACCAAAATTCAGCAAGAGGATGCCCCAGCCATCATCAGGATGCTGAGCCAGGACTGAGAAACAAGTCTTCAGAGTTTGAATCCAAAGCTATCTCTGTGCACCAGCATACCTGAATGCCATCTCTCACCCCCAGTCAGACTGTGAGATCCCTGAGGACAAAGCCCAGGACCCAAGGAAGCATCAGCTTAGGGGCTGGGTACTCAGTAGGGAGCTGACAGTTGGCACACCTTTGACTTCATGGAATAAGAAGATGACCTTGCTGTGTGGTGCAAAAGCATGGGGCCAGTTGGCTCTCTGGCCTCCTTCAGACTCAAGCTGTGTTTGGTTATACCCAAATGACCAGAAAAACAAACAAACAAACAAACACCTGATCAATGGGAGTGGCTGGGGGATGCCAGCCCCCTACAACCCAGAATCATCCAGAAGATGAAATGCTGTGTTGGCCCCCACAGACTGCCTGCTTTGTAGTTCTCAATAAACCTCAGGCTCCTCTTCCTTATTTTAAGCCACAGAGAGCACTGCTCCATACTTGCCAAGACAACTCTGTCTTTGTTTCTTCTCAGCTCTTTGTAAGCAGTCTCCAGCTCACTGGAGGCTGCCAGCTTCACTCCTGGAAATGAAGAGCCTGCTGAGCAGCACTTCATGGCCCTCTGTTCTTATGGAAGGTCTAGAAGGATTTCCTAAAACCCTTCCTCAGGGGCAAAGGGTCAAGGAAATTCTTGGAGGACTCGAGAGAGAGCCCTCAGATAATACTTTGCTACCTCCATCTCTCAGCTTGTGAGGCAGGCAAATTTATCCTGTCCTAAGAAGCCAGCTGGCTCTGCTACCCACTTCATTCCCACCAGCTCTCTGCCCCAGTGGCCTGACCCTCTCCCAGTTCTCCCTGCCTTGTTTTACCTAATGAATTTCCAAGATAAAGCCCCCATAATACCTGGGACTCCCACAGTCTATACTTTTGTCTTCTGAGGTCCTGCCTCCAATTTGCAGAGAAAAGCCCTGTTCCCTCTACCACCTCAGGCCTTTGTTCCTGCTTGCTCTGGGCTGCTCTTTGCCAATGTCCCCTTCCCTTCCTGGCTCCAGTCCCCTTGGCTCCCAGTGTGCTACAAGGCTAACACTGTTGGGCACGATATTCTAACCACATTCAGCCACAGAAATGTGTAGATTTCATGCAATTTTATTTTTTTAGCAACAAGGGTGTATATCTAAGAGTGATTTGATGTATATCTAAGAGCAATTTTTTCTTTAAATTTTTGCAAGGATCTTTGCATGAACTCACAAGTCATCATAAATTCTTTGTCAAAATAAAGTGATTTTTTTGGTTTGAAAAGGTATGACCCAACTCACCAACTCATATGCCGAAGTCTTAGTCCTCATTGATGTTCCCTGGTAACCCCCAGGCTATCCTACCCCACTGCCCTGGGGAACCATTCTAGTTTGTAACACCTGGAGACTCCAAGAAGCCCACTGCAGTGGGAGAAGTGATCAGAGGGTTGGGCTTTTGCCCTCCCCTGAGAGAAGTAGATGGAAAGAGATGGAGAAGGTGGGCGATGTTTGGGGGAAGAGAAGCTGGAACCTTGACTTAAGAGATCAAGTGGGCTCCTCCCTTTGCTGCACACAAGCCCCTCACACTTTCCAGTCTCACTGGGCCCAGAACTTAAAGTACTATTTTTGTCAGGAAGTATGGTCATCCCATCTCAGAGGAAGGAAGACCTCCTTGATATTGCCATTGGATGGTCACTCCAGAGGATCAATAATCTGAAGACAGCTTGATCCCCCATCCCTCCCTAACTCCAGTCCAAGAAGAAGCAATCTGAGAAAACTCCTCAGACCCTGGCAAGATTGTGGTTTCCCACCACACTTGGAGCCTAGTCCAGAGTCTACGATCTTACAAACCAGCCTGTCCCTTCCACCCTGGCTTGAATATATGGTGTCACTGGTGGCAACAAGGGCGAGGAACAAATGTCCAGGTCAGAGCCTCATGCACCAGGCCCTAGTGGCCTCTACCTTGCTCTCAAGTATCACCACGGATGGCAAGAAAGCATTGAAGAAGCACCCCCTCCCGGCCACAAAGTTAAAAGCAATAATTTCCAGTCTACATTACTGCCAGAAACGAGGACCCAACCAGCAAGGTTGGGAAGAACAGAAGAAAACAAGGGAAGCTGTTGCCATGACCTGTGAGGTTCCCAAGGGGCTCTGGATTAGCTAGCCAATGGGGCCCCTTGCCTCTTGGTGGAGACCCCGAAGAGGCCTTCTCCCCGCTCACTTACACACACAGCCTGGCTTCTTAGCCGACCACTGGTTATTCTTTTGGCACGTGATTGCCTTCTGCCCCACCAGCTCAAAGGCAGGCTGGCACTCAAACTTGAGTGTGTCACCGTGGCGGAACCGGGAGCCTTCCCTTCGGCCGTAGGCAGGGATGCCGGGATCGCCACAGCTGCCCTGCTCGATCTCTGGAAGACAGGAAGAAGAGAAAACAGAGACAAAATGTGACTTCCTACCTCTCTTGGACTGGGAGGTCCACGTTACACGCTCTGCTGCCCCTCTGCCTCGACTCAGTGCCCAGAGTGACACAGGTAAGACCTTTCATGAGAAGTCCTGCCGTGTCCTGTTTAAAACCCCATCCCAGGATCAAGGGGCCTTCCGGCCAGTAATATGCCCGAGACTCTGGGTTCACACAGAGCCTTTGAGGGGCTTGGATATTTTCACTCAGTGGAGGTGGGTCTCCACACTCTGTGAGATACCTGTCCCAGGAGCTAAGGAATCTGTCGCGAGCTTGCTGAACTTGCCTCTGCATTCAGACCGCCCAGACAGACCTTCGGCTCAGTCCATTCCTGAGTGGCAAAGACAAGCATGAAATGAGGCGGCTTTGCTGCCTGCCGTTCCCCAAACCAGAGATTAAGTGAGAATCAATATTCGCTGCCTTCTGACATGGAAGCACTTTCACAAAGGTTTTTTTAAATTCAGTTTGAGAAGGTGCAGGTAAAATGAAACAAGTGGCTCACTGAGTATGCTTTTAAAGTTCGTTTGATTCAACCGTGTGAGTCACACATGGAGTGGGTTCCTGGAGACAACTCGCGCGGGCCCGGATGCCAGGGGGCATGACGGGCTGGCAACCTCATGGGAGAGGCAATGAGGGCTTGGAGGCTTCAGGAAAGGAGTCTGTCCTGGCCAAGTCCCTGGAGTTTCCTCTGGAGTCACCCCCACTTCCAGCAGCCCTGTGCTTGGTGCTGTGAGAGATGAAGGGGAATGAGGGGCCGGAGAGGGGTACCTGGAAGGGAGGAAGGAGAAGAAGAGGGGGAGCAGTTCCTGGGGAAAAGGACCTCCTGCGGGAAAGACAGGGCGTAATGGATTTAGTGGCAGATGGTGAAGGGAGGATGGTAGGGTCTTGTGACTTGGAAGGGAGGCAGCTGGAGTAAACAGGAAAGTTTGCTGGACATCTTCCTAGGTTTGTCAGGCCAAGGAGACCCCGCCTTTGCTGTAAAACGCCATAATGAGCCAGCAGGAGGCACAGTCCCTGAAGTTGCTCTGTGTCACCCTAACAGGGATGATGTTGCAAAAACTTCCTAACCACAGCTGGTGGGGTTTCTGTGGGCTGCTCAGGCTAGCCCCATGCACTGCCTTTCATGGATGTGCTCCTGAATTGTCACATTCGTGTTACCTGAAAACCAGGGTCTCCAGATCTCTGCTGAGAGCTGGCAGAACAAGGCATTCTCTGACTGGGATTGTGTGTGTGTGTGTGTGTGTGTGTGTGTGTAGGCACCCAGAAGGAGCACCTAACTCAAATTTGGAAGGTGAGGCTGTAGGCAGTAAGACATTAAACTTCAACACAAAATTTTAGGGGGTAACAAAAACTCAGCAAGCAAGCCTGTAATATCTTAATGCGATATTTTTTAGAAAATCAAAACTAATGCATATAAATCAAACCTACAAAGAAGATCAATATTAGAACTTAAAGACCAGATCTGACCCAGAATTTGTGTGCCTCACTTCTCTGGCCTCACCCTTGTCCTGGTCTTCTGAGCCTCTTGTTAATTAAAATGTTGATATTTTTATCATATATAATTTGCACTAATCTTGGTTTAAAAAAATCGCATTAAATTATTTAACTGAATTACTGAGCATTTCAGCAACTCCTTTACAATCTATGCCCAAGGCACGTGCCTCTCTCATCTCAGCCTAGTCCCAGACTTGGCAACAGGGAAGGCTTCTTGGAGGAGGTGATGTCTACACCATGAGGCCTAAAGACTATGCAAGAGCCAGCAGGTGAAAAGAACAAGTGGGATTCACAGCAGTATTATTTACAACAGCCAAGACATGGGAACATCTAACTATCCATCAATGAATGGGTAAAGAAAACGTACACGTGTACACACACACACACACACACACACACACACAGGAATATTATTCAGCCATAAAAAAGAAAAAGAAGGAAATCCTGATATTTGCAACAACATGGAGGAACCTTGCTTGAGGGCATGATGCTAAGTGAGATAAGTCAAGACAGAGAAAGACATATACTTGATGATCTCACTTATATGTGGAAGCTAAAAAACCAAACTCATAAAAACAGAGTGGGTTAGGAGAGACTGACGAAGGGGGTCAAAAGGTACACAGTTCCAATTATAAAAGGAACAGGTCCTGGAGTGTCATGTATGGCATGGTGACTCGAGTTCAGTGTCGTATTGCATCTTTGAAAGTTGCTAAGAGGGTAGATCTTAAAAGTTCTCAACACACACACACACACACTGAGGTTGTGTGACAGATGTGTTACTAACCCGATTGTGGTAATCCTCTCCCAATACATCCATGTACCAAATTATCACTCTGTACACTTTTACTGATGTCAATTATATCTCAGTAAAGCCAGTTTAAAAAAAAAAAAAGAAAGGAAGGAAGGAGTAGGAGGGAAGGGAGGGGAAGGGCCTTTTAGGTAGGGAAGAGCCCATGCAAAGCATCAGAGGTGACACCATTTGTCGGTCAAGGAGAGCAGAGATCACAACTAACTCATTGTTATTATAACTGAGTTTGCTGTAGAACTAATACACGGTGCTGACGTCCTGCTGGCAGCCACTCTGAGCATTTTAATATTTCATCCTTATAGTAATGTTAGGAGCAAGGTACTATTTGTCCTACTTACAAGGTGAGGAAACTGAGGTGCAGAGAGATCATATAGCTGTCCCAGGTCATCTGAGTGAACTGAGATCAAGACGTGGGCTGTACGGTCCCAGGGTCTTACTGCAGCACCGCATTGCCTGTCTCTGAGTACAAGTGCGGGGGTTTTCTGCAAGGTGGTGGGAGATGAGGTTGCAAAAGGCTAAAGGCATCATACAATCTGCTAATGAGACTGGACCGTGGATGGGAAGCATTGGGGAGCCAACAAAGGGTTTCATTTGATTTAGCATTTCATATTATGTATTTTAAAGGATTACCCTGACTGTTGTCTGGAGAATGGTCTGGCGGCAGCAATTCTGGAGGTGAGTGATTGTTCGCTCATTCAAAAAACACATGGCTGTCTCCTAAGTGAACACCACCATGCTGGGCCCTAGGGATACAGAACAAGGCAGACACAAGGCCTGCCCCATGAAGCTTCCATCTGGTGGGAGGCTCACAGTCATCTGGGAGATGTTTTGATGACATCCCAGACTGGGCAAGGTCAGAGGGGGTGGGAAGAGGCAGACAGACTTGGGAGGTGTAAAGTGAGCATGTCTGGGATAAAGGAGAGGCCAGATCTACTGACGGACTGGTCTGGGTGTTTGAGTGCACTTTCACTGAGACAAGCATGCAAGAAGAGGACCAGGTCTGCACGATCACCGGTAAGATATGCTGAATTTTGAGCTGCCTGTGGTACCTCCAGGTGGACACATCTAGTGCAAAGTGGTACATTGGTCTTAAAAGCCTAGCGTAGGAATACAGAATTTGAGATTTAGCTCACAGATGGTAAAAGAAGCCATGAGAAGGATATGGCCACCCATGGAGAATGAGAGATGTCAGTTCTGGGCAGAACAGTTAGGAACATGGGATGGACATGCAGAATGCTGGGCGAAAAATCCCAGGCAGTGCAGGGTCACAGATGCTTGGAGAAGAAGGACTTTCAAGGAGGAGAACTCCAGCCTTGAATGCCATGGAAGTTTAGGTGGGGTGGACGAGCAGGTTCGTGGAAGGAGGTCACTGCTCATACTGACTGGCAGGAGTAGCTGAGTGCAGTGACGCGGCCCCATGCTGTGGGAGAAGAGGAAGATGATATGGGAAGAGCAGATGACTTTTAAAGAAGGCATTTCTTGGAAGTGAAGGAAGAGAGAGAACTTAGGTGGTCACTCATGAGGAACATGGCCTTGAAGACGGCAGCTGAAAATGTTTTTAAGATCGAACAAACTTAACCATATTTAAAATGAGGAAACAGACAGATACACAGAGTATATGTTAACTGAAGATCTAGAGAACAGATGGGGAGAACAGCCCAAGGCCGTGGAGCAGGCAGGGCAGGGGAACTGGAGCACACTGGGAAGGTAGCTTGAGAGACCAGGGAGCTCCTTCCTGCATGGCAGGAGGGAGGAGATGAGGGCTCATTGAGCTTTTAGGGGCAATGCAGGAGGATGAAGGATGTCCTGTGATGGCATGGGCTCTACTTTCTAAATGGAGGAGGGGTCCACTGGTCTCATGGTCTTTGCTGAAGGACGGGGTTTGGTTGTGGGGAAAGAGATATGACATTAATGAGAATGTCTGAGACACTCCCCCTGGAGAAGAGGAAATCATGGCCACAAGGATTGCCACCTGAGGTTCACAGAAGGGGGAGATGACACATGAGCAGGGCACCCCCAGCAGGGCTGTGGGACTTGTCCCTGAAGCCCTCAGTAGCTGGGTGCATGTGGAAGTGGAGAAAGAGGCTCCAGGACTGATTGAGGGGTGGGACTGGATTTACAGAAGTGGAAGACCACAGGGGCAATGGCAGAGGCATTATCCTTGGAGCTTAGCTAAAGGGGAAAAAGCAGGAGAGGCGGAGGATCACCTGGCCAAGGGAGGGTGATGCACGGGAGTAGAGTGGGGAGGAAGAGCAGAAGGGACAAAGGGCCGGTGCAGGCTAGGCAAGGCTTGGAGGTCAGAGATGCTGGAAGACAAGGTCTGGGACAGCCAGGGTACAGCACAGTAAGAGGAATTGAAGTCAAGTGGCTGAAAGGCAAGGTGATGGAAAGGCTTGGAGTGAAGGGGAAGAGGCTGGTGACACTGATGGGAGGAGAGAAAGAGCCAGATATGGTGACAGAGTGAGGTCAAGGGATAAAGGGTGTACATGGCTGCAATGGCACTGGACACTGAACTCTGAACCAGTCTCTCCAAGGGTGAAGTTCATAGGGTCTGGGGTTATGTGCTTCTGTCCCTGGAGAGGGCTACCAGGTAATAGGAGCCTCAAGGGGAAGTCAGGTTAAGGGAGCACTTGGTGAAGAGGTCCAAGGCACTGGAGGGAGGTGATGCATGGGGCCAGGACCAGGACTGGGTGGAAGGGAGAAGAAGAGCAGGGAAGGCAGCTTTGCGAGTTTGTAGCTCCCTGCAGGAAGGCAGAGGGAGCAGGCAGCTGGCTTGTGTTCCTCAGACACTCCCTGTCTTCGTCTAGGCCTTTCCTCCAAGTCCAGGGCCAACCCCTGCTGGGAGCACAGACACCAAGGCTGCTTGACTTCCTGGAGAGTGTTCCGTGTGCTCCACTGCCTGCCTGAAAGGCACTTGTCCTTGACCCTCATGGTCAGGTGCTGACAAAGTTTGATGTCAGGGCCCAGAAAAACAAGTTGGTAAACCAAATTTTGACTTAGAGAAAATCATGCATGCAATTCCCTGTTATCTGCTTACTATAATTCTACTTTGTAAGTGTTTCTCTCACTCCCGCTTTCTCTCGCTTTGTCTACAAAAGCCAGCCAGCAGACCGAAGAGGAGTACTTGAGAGATGCCTGGAACTCCACTGCGATGGGCTCGGCACTCGGTGAATTTGCTTTTCCTTTGCTTGGAGGCTTTATCCCTATCATCTGTGATCAACCTCATTGTCTTCTCCTGGGTTCCTCAATTTCTAATACCAAAGGAGCTGCATCTTATATCTCTAAATTCACCATCTGAGATGCTCCGAGAAGAGCAGTGCCATTTGGAGGAGGAAGGGGAGTCCACGCGTGGATTGTGACTTGCTGCCTTTCCAAATGGGCGGGACTCCATGTGTCCCTCTGTCTACTCACTGACCCCTAAGCCTGGGCTACCACTTCCTCTCTTCCTCCGTCACATGCCGACTCCTCAAGCATGTCAGGTTAAGAGGCCACCTCCTCAGAGATGCTGCCCCGGACCCATGCAGTTCAGGGGGCTCCCATTCTCTTGCCTCTCTTGGCACCCCATTTTTTCCTTCATGGTGCTGATTGCCCTTTGTAAAGATTTATTCATTTTATTAGTTACTGTTCAAGACACTCGGGGTATAGCAGTGGGAAAGAAGATAAGAATGTCTCCCCTCAAGATGCTTCCCGTCTGTGGGGTGTGAGGGACAAAATGATTTGCCAGCTCAGGTTCCTGGCTCCTTACTGGCTTCTAGGTTGGCCCTCCTGTTTCCTCACCCACTAGAATGTCAGCTCTATGAAGGCAGGTGTTGGAGATGCTTTATTGACTAGTGTGTACCCAGCACTTAGCACAGGGCTTGGAACACAGAGAACATTCTGTTCAGTGTGGGAGTCCAGCTTGGACTGCATTTACTGCATGGAAACTGTGCCAAATGCCAGGCTCAGCACTACAGATATAGAGTGTCCTGACCCACAGCTCCTGCCCTTGGAGAGTCCTAGTCAAGGGGGTATAGAAATAAGTAAAGGGAAATGAGGGCGAAGGAAGAGGTGTGTACCTGGCCGAATGGCTTTTGGGATGGCAGAGGAGGAAGCTCTGGCCTCGGGCTGGGAGAGTTGGAGTCCCAGCCACCTGGGAGTCAGCCGGTATCCCACCTTCTGCTCCCCACCTGCAGCCTCACTAAATGCTTCAGGCCAGCTCTCCCCCCTAGACATCCCAGCACCCTCTGGTCTCTAGCCCCCTCTCACTGTCTAGTCCACCCCCTACCGGGATAGTGGCATCTGACAAGAGTGGGTCCCCTGCCTCTTGCCTCTATTCTGTACTCTGCAAAGCAGGGTGAGATTGCTCAGAAAGAAAAATCCGATCATTGCTGTGCCCTGCCCATTGATTCTTTGATGGCTGCCTAAAACACACAGATTTAAGTCTCTAAATGCTTGGCATGGCTGGACCTTGCCCACACCCACCTGCTCCAGACTTCTCTTTGGCGTCACCAACCTTGAGATTTAGATGCACCCCCCACCCCCAACCCCGGTCAGCCTGTGGGGAGGCAAACCAGTGCAATAGCAATGAGCGAGGATCTAAATCCTGTCTCCAACATAGGTAGGAGACCTAAGGCACATTTCGGATTCTCCCTGAGCTCTCGTTTTGTCATCTGTAAAATGAAAATGGTAATCACACCTATCTTACAGGACTGTTGTGAGGATTTAATGAGCTTATGTATATAAGAAATTGTCAGAACGTCCAGCACGTGGCACGCAAGCAGTAAGCAGTAAGCAGTAAGCAGTAGTGTTTCCCATCGTCATTATCACTGTGTGGCTGGCAGATCCCCACTGGCGCTCACAGGGCTCTAACTTGGCCCCTGTGTCCTCTCTCCCTGAAAGAATACCCCTGCTTGGCTGCCCAACAGAGAATCACCTTTAAGTGTCAACTCAAGCGCTTCCCAGTTGGGGATCATCCTTCGCATCATGGGGCAGACTTAGGGGATCTTTCCCTCCTCACTCCCAGCCCTCCTGACAACTTTCTGTTAAGGCACCATTACTGCAGTTTGTGGCTTGTGTTTCTCCCTGTTAAATGGCAAGTTTCTTGAGGACAAAGACTGTTTTTGACATGTCTATCCTCCCAGCTTCTAGGAGGGTACAGGATGATGAGGGGCAGGTAGAAGGAAGGATGGAAGGAAAGAAGCAGGAAAGAGGAAGGAAGAGTGTAGTATCTGGAGAACAGTTAGATGTTCACTGTGGGGGCGCCTGGGTGGCTCAGTGGGTTAAAACCTCTGCCTTTGGCTCAGGCCATGATCCCAGGGTCCTGGGATCGAGCCCCGCATCGAGCTCTCTGCTCCGCGGAGAGCCTGCTTCCTCCTCTCTCTCTGCCTGCCTCTCTGCCTACTTGTGATCTCTGTCAAATAAATAAATAAAATCTTAAAAAATAAAAGAAATTCACTGTGGCAGGACGTGACAGTGAAGAGAGAGGAGGCCACAGAGAGGGTCTCAGGGACATCTTGAAGAGCCTGGGTCAATGACTGACGAGTCATCTATGTGTGGTCTTGGAGGCTGTGAGCTGCTCAAAGCCAAGGGTCCCATCTCTTCTGCCCTTTGTAGCTCCAGAACCAAGGACAGCGTCTGAGGCATGCTGAGCTGCCCAGACCTATTGTTCAACTAGCACAAACTCCTGCGAGTCTGAGACATCTTTGGTGTTTAAGACAACCCTAAGGCATGCCTGGATATCATGGATTTGCTCAGAACCACATCCCACTCCACTTTTCTGCTTCTGATAGGAAGGGAAGCCAGAGGCAAGGGACACAGCACCTCTGCCTCTATGTTCATTTTGGTGTTTGTGCTTCTCCTCGCAAAGGCTGGCACAAATTGGATGCAGACGGCGGTGGATAAAGTGGGTGACGTGCTTCCCACTCCACTTCCTTCCTCCACAACACTATCATGGGGATGTCACAGCTGAAGGAGGTTAGGAACCAGGGGTGAACGTGGACGCGTAGAACGTCAGGCTTACCTCCGAGCTGTTTGCATTAGCCCCACACTGAAGCTTGCTATCAGCAGAAGCCCATGTATTTTGAGAGTATATCTCATGGACAAATTACTTCCTGCCAATTTTCTCTTCAGTATCATAATGCCAGTTTATTGCAGACTGCTGCTGCACTTGTCGCCTGCCAAATTTTAATGGTACAGCATCCTCTGCTGCTTGCCGCCCCCGCCCCCGCAGGTCAGGACAGACTTGGTTACGGCGTGGATCCCACTGGGCTTTCCTGGGAGCAGGCAACTGCTGCCTGTCTCTAACAAAACCCCAGCTCCCAGTGCCTGAGAACGCTTTAAGGGTCTCAGGGAAACTCTGAGTGTCTTAGGAACATGCCTGGTGTTGTTTCTGACCCAAACTGGGAAGATTGGGCCCATTTGCTCATGGGGAGCAAATAAAAAGAAGAGGTGTCCTGAAAATAGTGAAATAGTGGACTTGAGGTTGAAAATGGTCTCATGCTTGAGGCAAGGCAGGGTCCAATAAGGAGTGGAGCCAGTATTGCAGGTCTGTTGCCCTTGGTCTTCGTTCCAGCCCAGATCATGGCCATCACTTCCAGGAAGCTCACCTGGGCTCCCCAGCAGAGTTAATTCTAGGCAAGGGGATGGTGGCATTGCCAGCAGAGGGCTAGTCTTGCTTGTGTTCTCCCTACTTGCTCTCAGACTTTATGTTCTAACTCTCAGAGATATCTGACCAACTTCTTTTCCTCCTTTATGCAAGCCTCCATTTCAGATACCTGCTCCTCCAGGGAGCCGTCCCTGATGCCCTCAAGCAAGGTTAGTGGCCCCTCCTTGATATTTCCCCATCTTCTTGCACTTTCTTGACTCTACTGAACATTGCTATGGCTGAGGTGAAGGCACAGATTGTTCTCTTGTCCTCGTGGCCCCCATGAACTGAACAGTGTCTGCAACACACAATAGGGGCTTAGATAATGTTGAATAGAAGGTGACCTCATTTCCAAGGTGAGTCCCTGCTGTTGGGCGTCCTTTCTTCATAACTTGTCATGCCCCGATTCTTCATGTCTCCAGGGTCAAGGTCCCAGCTCCTTCCACCCCTGTGCCAGTCAAATCCCCAGATTTAGCATTAGGCTGCCAGATTCCAGGCTCTGAGTCAGGAAGCGAGGAGACTCCCAGATTGATGCTAAAACTTGTTAGCAAGTTGTATGTAATTTTATAATGTTTCTGGTAAGTGCTAATTGCCTGTTCCTTAAATATTTCTTGTTCTACTGGGAAGCAAAGCAATTGCAACTATGAATGCATTTCTTACAGCTGGCTACCCCCATGGAGGGGGACTGAATTTTTAGGCTCCGAGTACTCAGATTTTAATGGTGCCTGAGTCCTCTCCCCAGCCCTGACCTGCAATTGTGACAAGCAGAACTGAAAGAATTTCTAGAAAATAAGTCCCCCAATTTTCCCACCTAGGGGCTCACACTTCTAATGAGGGGGGTGGAGTGATACTGTAGTGCTACCTGTCTGTCCCAAGGAAGCTTCTTTTTACCTGAGCTGGGGCAGAGGGTATATTGATGATGATGGGGCCAGAAGTGCCCGGGAGCATTCTCTATCCACAGATGCCTCATGCTACCTACAAAACATCTATATCACAGTTACCTTCCTATTGCTGAGCCAGGATGTCTATCCTGTATGGGATTCCTCAGAATCTGAATAAAAGGAGGACTAGAATGTGGATGGAGGTCGTTTTGAAGCTTTGGGTACAGGTTGCAAGAGGAGCTACAAGCCTAAGGAAGCAGGGGAGAGAGCGGGCTTTTAAATGAGTGTTTCTTAAATGCCGGCCCTATGTTGGGAGGTGCATGACACCAAGCCCTCGGGAAACCCCCCGTGAGATCAGTGTTTATCAGTCCCTCTTCACAAGTGAGAGTACCCAGGCTCAAAGATGTGGAGGGACTGGTTAAGACCACACACAGTGCAACGGGGATTATAGATTGGGTCTGTCTGACCCCAAAGCCATGGGGACAATGGAGAATGCCTGGCTCCTGTATCCGAGTGCTGGGAAGTTGAGAGGGTGTGGAGGAAGGGTGCTTGATTGTACTTGTGTAGACGGTCATCACAACTTAATCTGAGAGATTTTCTGAGCACACTCTGTGTGCCAGGCACTGGGCTCAGCCCTGCAGGCCTGAAGAGATGGACATTCTATACTCTTGCCTAGAATGAGTTCTCAAGAGCCAGGACGTGGCTTAGAATTACTGTAAATGGAGATGGTGAGCTCAGTTTGGATGGAGTTATAGACTGAATGTTTGTGCCTCCCTCAAACTCGTATGACATATGGCAAAGTTCTGACCTCAAAGGTTTTGGATTTGGAGGCAGGGCCTCTAAGGAAGTAATAAAGGCTAAATGAGGCCATAGGGGTGGGGCCCTTATCCAAAAGGATTAGCGTCCTTATAAGAAGTGACACCAGCAAGCTCGGGCTCCCTCCCTCTCTCCCTGTGTGAGTACCAAAGAAAGGTCATGCGAGGACATTGACGAGGCTGCCCAGACTAGAAACTGGATCAGCCAGAACTTTGACCTTGGATTTCTCGCCTTCAGAACTGTGACAAAATAAATTTCTGTTTCAGCTCCTGGTCTATGGTATTTTTGTTACGTCCACCCAAGCAGACTAGCACACACGCCTTGGGTTTGAGATGTCCGAGGGAGAAATGTGTCACATGAAGACTGATATACAAATGGGGAATAGATTTGGAAGTTGCCAGGGCTTAGGTTGAGAGGGAAGCCATGGGAGTAGATGCAAACCACTGTGGAAGGTTCTAGAAAAAGAAGATGGAAAATAGGAGAGACCCGGGGAAGTACCTGCTCTGTGGGGGCTTGAGGGGTCATGCAGGAGCTCTGAGGGAGCAGCCAGAGGGGTGGCAGATGAGCAGGAGGCTGCAGGTGGCAGAAGCCCAGAGAGGAAGATGGCTAATCACATTGGGATGCCAGGGGACATAACCCACTCAGCTTTATTCATAGTAGAGGTTCCTCACTGTGAAGGCAAGAGATGGACAGCTTTTACCCTCCAATCAAAGGTCGAGGGTAGAAGGGACAAGAAGGGGAAGGTACATTCCCTACATCTAAACTTTTAATTCCCTACATTTAAATCTCTACATTTAAACTTGCCCAGGTTCTTCTTCCCTGCAGACAAAGTGCAAACTCTTCATGAGGTCTCAAGGTTCTCAGTCACTTGGATCTGTCTCCTGTCTCTTCTGCCTCCCTGCCCTATGCTGCAGCTAGAGCGAACCATCTCATTTCTCAGGCAGTCTAGGGTGTGTAGTGCAGGTGGGAGGCAGGGACCTAGTGCCAGGCCACCTACAAGACAGGGAGGGAGCCAAGTGTTCCCTGGCAGAAGAGGACACACCCTGGAGTGGGGAACAGTGCTGATCATGGAGGCCTTGGGTGCAGAGGAACCTCAGTGGTCCCAAGGGAAGACACTTCTCTGAGCCAGACACTGTGCAAGGAGCTCTCTGGGACTCTATTTCACTTTCTTCACAAGGCATTAAGGTTGCCACTACTCTTTCCATTTTATGAGTGGGAAATTGAGGCTCCGACGTACCACAGGACTTGGCCAATCCCACAGCTGGGACCATGCTGGGATTCATCAGATCTGGTCCAATTCCAGAGTTTGTTCCATCTTCACCTGCCTCTGTGAGCAGGACACACGTAGACCCTTGGGTTAATGATGTAAGGTAATGCCAGTCTCTCTTCCTAATCTGTCGCAAGTCTGAGCAGAAGTCCTGCTGACACCTAGTCTGTGACTAAAAGTCCCACCGCGGATGTTTTCAGACTGCTTTAGTTTTCTGTTCTAGTCTGTGATGCTCCTGCTGCGGTTCCAGCACCCAGTGTCATGCTGGTCATGTGACAAGCTCATCACTACCTCTGGGCAAGGTGGACACATGATGAACAAAACCCCAACTGGTTGTAACGAGGAGCCTGGGCTCGTGCCATATGGCCCATGTGACTGGGGCACAGTGTTGGCTTCTAAGATTTTAAAAGGAATTGAAATTCTGTCACTTTGGAGACCCCTGGTAGAGGGGGAAAACATCATGGGCTTTGAAGCCAGTGACACATGGAGTTGAATCTTGGCTCTTCCAGGTCCCAGACTTCGTGTGACCCCAGGCAGGATATTCCACCCTTGAGTTCCAAATTCCTCAGTTACAAAACAGCAGCCATCAGCTAGCTGTCACACCGAATGAGATGAAGCAGTTTCTCAAACTGGTGTTAGCTACAAATCCTTTCTTAAAAGAAGGCTTACAAGGAACAGAAGAGAAAAAGGAGAAGGCGTGGAGGCAGGATCAGAGCCTGCCCTGTTAGGCACACCCTACCTAAACTTGGTGGTCCCTGAGGGTACCCCAAATGTTTGTATGACAGTTTGAAAACCTTGAGAAAGTTAGCATAAAGCTTCCGGCACATAACAGGCATTCAATGTTCTGTCCCTTTCTTTTCCAGTGAAACCATGCCAAACAAATCTAATTCCTCTTTCCTACATAACAGCCCTTCAAATATTTAAACGGAGCTCTCAGCTCTCCCCTGAGTCCACTCTTCTCCCAAATGCATTTTCAGGGGGCTCTTAACCTTTCTCACAGGGTTTGACTTCAGTTCTCTCCCAGCATCCCCACAATTAGGTCCACTTCTCGATGCCTGATCAGAACGAGAAACCAGCACCACTGACTCTCTGGGGTAAATTCTAGCTGCTAAGTTCTCAAACATTCACAGAGGACTTGCTATTTATTCCCACTTCCTCTCATCCTGGTGACTTAGCCAGGAGCTCTACCCCATTGAGGTCTTTCTGCACGTTGTTTGCTCACTGCTGTACTGTCATCCCTTTCTGGCTCATGCTATTTATGGCTTAACCACGCCATTGATAAAATATGGACAGAATAAGGGCAGGTGGGTGGCACACAGGATCATTCCTCCCCACTTCTGGAAATGTTCACTGCTGAGCATCCAGAGAACTTCAGACATGAGGGAAACTTTTGAAACTCTGAGTCCGAATCCATTCCCATTTTCCAAGGAGTGAGTGTCGGAGCTTGGCCTGAATCCTGATTTCTCTCTGCCGTCCCCCATCTGTGTGTGTATAACTCTATGTACCGAAGAACCATTTGCTTACCTACCTGTGTCCTCACTCATTAGTCACCCATAATTGCTGTGCAATTCTTAGTTTCACATCCTTGACCACACTTACTCTTCACAGAAGCCCTGGGACCTAGGGCGTATTATCACCTCCATGTCCCAGGTGAAGAAACAGAGCCCCAGAGAGGCTCCCTGACCTGACATAGGGCTAGAAAGGGACAGAACCAGGATGTGAACTCAGCACTTGTCACCCCATTGGTGCTCTGGCTGCTGTTGTCTCCCCTTGACACGTGCCTCCTGTTCTTAGAACAGGACCTCCACTGTCCTAGCCTGAACTGGGAAAAAATAGAGTTCTGTTGTTTTAGGCTGCCCCTCAGTGTGTGGTCCTTTGTCCAAGCAGCTGGAGAAAACTGACAGGACTCCTGTGTACCCAGCTTGGAGACAGAGTACAGGTCCTGGTACAGATGGAACCCCGGGCCCCTGGGATGGGGGGGCTCACACTGAGCAGAGTAAGGGCCTTTTGGAGTTGTTACCCCCAACTCATCTCATGTAGAATCATCAGGTCTCTGAACAGGGGTGGGGAAAAACCTTCTCTCCCTCATCCTCTGCCCCCGTCTCTCCAAGTCATTTTCAAGACTCATGGCTCACTTTCTTGATAGAACCTTTTCGGATGTCACATACAGGATGACGGCCCCTTTTTCTGTGTTCCCACTGGCTGTTTGCCACAGCTATCTTGCTTTAATAATAGCTCATATGTTTCCTCCTCTGTCTCACCACTGAAGTGCAGACCCCTTGCAAGGGCTCAGATCTGATGTGTCTGTTCCCTGAGTGCTGGGCTAGGCTCTGCCACCTACCAAATCTGCCAACCAAATGCTTGGGGATGGCTTCTGCTCCCCTTTCTGTGGGGGTTGGCATTAGCAGTCATCACCAATGGGAAATTTGGAAGCACACAGAAGGTGGATGGAGGAAGTATCCTGGGCCCAGAGTTCACTGTTCCCTTAATGCTGGCTCCCAGTGAGATTCAGGTCACCCTCCTTTGTATCCTCCTCAGGTCACCAATGGTGTGTGTCTGTCCCTAGCCCTGTGTGCAGTCACTCAGCTCTATGACACCCAAGTATGTCAGCTTGGGAAGCTCCAGAAGTCTGTGGGGTCTTTTAAAGGTCTACACAAGCCAGGTGTGAATTGTAGATGAAATTAATGCATGCCCTTGGCACTGTGTGGCCTAAGCCTCAAGTGATTTATCCCAGATAATCCTCAAAACAATCCAGGAGACCCACTGGCCAAAGGAAGTTGAGCCTCAGACAAGTCGAGTAATGTGCCTACGGAGAGGAAGCTAGCGTGGGACACAATCAGAATTCGAACCCAGAGCTTGCTGACACACATCCGGACCCCAAGTCTGACTCCAGAGTGAGTGGATCAGCCCCCCAGCTGCAGTTACCTTCGTAAGAAGCCTTGAATCCCAGGGAGCTGCCGCTGCCATCAGTTTGGAAGAGGAGCCACATTTGATGGTTGGTGCTGACAATGAGATCTGGGACCGACGTACCTGTCAGGCTGTCAGGACAGCAAGATTTAGAGAAGTGCCCCGCACTCTGGCACCCCACAGAATGACTAGGAGCCCTGCCCTGTCAGGTGAATTTGGGCCCCACTGTGTTTAACACTGGAGCCCAGTGACGGGTGCTCCAGTGGCTGAGAGACTCATCACCTCTCCCCTCCAGCCAAGGGCAAGGCTTGTATTTACCCGTGACCCCCAGCCCAGACCCCTGGGCTCACCAGGTAGACCTGGGTCCTTGCTTTCTCAGGGGCCAGGGTTAGCTGTAGACTGATCGACTGAAGGGGTATCTACACACCTGCCATCTCTGATTTCTCATGTGAACTACCAAAGAAAAGACAGAGACAGAAACCCGTTTCCCCAGTCGAGCCCAGCCACTCCTTTTAATGAGACATCTCTTTCAGCTCTATATGGAATTATCAGCTTCCATATATGAAGAAAAGCTTAAAGTGCAGCCTTCCCTCTGGGGCCACATACTTTCTGAAGAACAGAGTTCAGACATGGGGAGGATTGAGTTCACATTTACCGAATACCTATCCAAGCCAGATAATTTTCCCTCCATTATCTTCTTTAATGATCCCAGTAGCCCAGTGAGATAGGGGCTGTGTTACCCCCATATTACAGATGAGAAGACAAGGGTGCAAAATGGGCGGTGGCTTTCCCAAGGTCGGCCTGATGGAGAGTGGCAGAGCCAGAGTCCACAGCAGAGGCTGGGCTTTCCAGAAGAAACCTGGCTTCCTCTTGCTGCAGAGACCAAACAGATCACTAGCAGGGGATGGTGGTGGATGGTGTGATTGGATTAATGGATCTTAATCTCTACTCCATTCTGGGGTCTTAAAGGTTGTGGGGGGGCACTGAGTTGGGGATGGTGGTGGATGGTGTGATTGGATTAATGGATCTTAATCTCTACTCCATTCTGGGGTCTTAAAGGTTGTGGGGGGGCACTGAGTTGGCTGTATGAGATGATCAGCACAATGTGAGTGCTGTGGGTGTGGGGCTGGGGTAGATATCTGGGTACATTGGACTGGCCCATGTGACATTGCCGGACTAGGGTGCTGGCATTCTGCAGGGCGTAAGGATTGAGGCCAAGCCAGGGCTGGCTCCTAACTCCAGGATGGCAGAGTCCGTTTGACCCAATCATGACAACAAAGGAGGCCAACCATTCTGCATGTGTTTCCCTGAAGTCTGAGATGGATGCTAGCCTATGGAGATCTAAGGGCTGGGGGGAGAGCCCCTGGGCTATTATAGGACTTATTGAGAGTTCTCTCAAAACTTATAGAGATTTGGGTATAAACCCTGGATCAGTCATTCATTTGCCATGGGGCTCTGGGCAAGGGGCTGAGCCACTCTGGGATTTTTCATTTTGAGTTAAATGAGGGGAATGGGTTATAAAAATCTTTCTGGCTCTGCTCTTCTAAGGTTCTCTGACAGATCATCCTGGGATTTTTGTCCTGAGAGGAGACAGAGCCAGGATCCTGGCCTTCTGAGCACACCAAGCTGAGGGACCATACAGGGCAGGTGAGAAATGGCAGATAAATCAGAAGAGGAATTGTCATTTTATATTTTATATGTCATTTTATATGTCATTTTATATTTTTTAATGTCATTTTGCCTGGGTCATGGGATACCCAGATATCTGGCCAAACATTATTCTGTTTCTGTGAAGATGCCTCTGGATGACTTTAACATTTTAATTGGTAGACTGAATAAAGCAGATTGCCCTTCCCCATATAGATGGGTCTCATCTAATCAGTTGAAGGCCTGCCTGGAACAAAAAGGCTAACCCTCTCCCAAGTAAAAGAGAATTCTTTCTGCCTGCCTGACTTCCATCTGGGACATTGCTTTTTTTTTTTTTTTTTCCCGTCCCTTTTTTTCTGCCTTTGACTTGAACGGAAACATCAACTCTTCCTGGGTCTAGAGCCTGCTGGCCTTTGCACTAAAACTACATCATCAGCTCTCCTAGGTCGCAGCTTGCCGACTCACTCTGCAAATCCTGGGGCTTGTCAGTCTCCATTAGCATGTGAACTAATTCCTTATAATAAATCCCTGGCTTTCTGTGTATATCCTATCGGTTCTGTTTCTCTGGAGAACCCTGATTCATACAGTGGAGTGGGCCAGGGGGAGGATGTCCTCCAGGCTCACATCCCATTCCTTTCTCATAAGAGAGTCCAAGTATCAGCCGTGTCACCTGATTCCGAGGGTAACGTGGTGAGTCATTCAACTGCCCTGACAGAGTTTCTCTGGTAGCTGTGGGGAAGGTGTGGGAAGCACCTAGAACAGAACAGCTCCTGCACAAAGCAGCGAGGACTGAAGAGCCATTTCTCATTCAGCATGAAAACCAAAGGGAACTGGCCTGGGGCTAGCCTGGTGGGGAAGAGCCCTGGCACAGGATGCTGTCCTGGACTGAAATCAAAAGGCATGAACTCAAGTGTTGGTTCTGCCACCAACCAGCTTTGCAACGTTTAGGCCTTAGTTTCCCCACCTGTTAAATGGGGATAATGACACAACTAAATGAGATATCTGATGTGCAAGTTCCCTTCCCGGAGCCTGTGCAAGCAGTGGATGGTTGGTGTGTAGGAAAGCTTCCCTGCTCCCAACCCCCGCATCTGGGCAAGGGAGATGAGCGAGATCAGGCTGTCTGAGCCAGACCACATGTACTGAACAGGAGTGTTCTCCTGTGTTTATGTCAGGCTGATGGTGGCGGGCAAAGGAAGATCCAACAGAATGGAATCCTAGGACAGCACAGCATTATCCGCTCCCTGACTAGACCATGTGATACGAGCCTTTCTTGGCTTAGGAATTGTGGCCACTGTGTGCACAGGGTCCCAGATCCCTGAAACAGCTCATTTCCCAGGTAGTTCTGAGCACGCAGGGAGGTCAGCAACACACTTCCACCATCTCTGTCTGGAGTCAGACTTCCACGGATAGACATGGGCTTGAGGAGAAACTAGTGGGTGGCAGAGGAAGGAGCTGCAAGAAGCAGCTCACCACGTGGAATGCTCCAGGTGCACACCCAGAACCTCAACTCCCCCTCCTCCCTGAGAAACAGTTTCTTCTGCCCACTTCTCCTGGAACTTCCTAGAGAGAATGTGGCCAGTGCTCTGTTTCCTTCCACCGGAGTAGAGGGGCTGGTCCCCTGGGCTTGATGTGGTGTGACCCTGGGGACCAGACAGGGTTCAGTATACCATCCCACCACCCCTAGGCCAGGGCCATGTGCTCCCCACCCTCCGGACCAGAGCCCTGCTTCACTTACACGTAGAGAACAGTTTTCTGGTCCCCGTCCTGCCCGCCGTCCCCGACCGTCAGGGTGTCGTAGCCCCTCTCCAAGTCAAAGTCCTCAAAGGCCAGCTTGATCACCTGGGGAGGGATCACGGGGTTAGGGAACAGGCAGGGGCTGCCGTGAGACACTCATACAGCTGTGAGGCGTTCCCTCCTTAGGTTCCGAAGCCCTGGGTCCCTGGGACACCACCCCACACAGCCCCTGATCCAAACGAAGCATTTCCACACCACCTTTTGGAGTGTGAACTATTTCTCTCCAGGCCTTACAGCCTCTGGGGTCCCCTGATGTTTTCCAGAGATGTTCACAGCACATCTGGCAAATTCTGGGGGCTGCCATGACAACATCAGGCACATCTGGCTGCCTGTGAGAAGATTAGATTCTCTCTTCATCCTTTAATGCACAGAAGTCCCCCTGGACTTAGTGGCAATATTTTAGGCCACATGTGGAATCTCAGCCATCTTGCCTGCCCCCAGGGACCTGCAGAAGTTTCTTTTAACCCCTCCTCTGCCTGCCTTTCTCTATCATTTTTTTGTTTATTCATTGAATAAATGAATGGTCCAGGAAGGAGGTTTCAACAAAATCCTTCTATCTTAATTCATTTTAGTCCTGCCTTCTACAATATTTCCTAAGCACCCACCACGTGTCGGGTCTCAACAGTGAGCACAGCCTCTGCCCTTGGTGAGCAGGGGAGACAGAACGTACGCTGAGAACCACCAAGCCCCTGCTGGGTGGCAGGTGTTCCAAAGACTGCTGTAGGTACACAGAGCAGCCTGGGGCTCATGGAGCCTGTGGTGGGGCTGTCTGAGGGTTCTGAAGGCTGCGGAAGATGGTCAGGCCACAGGGGGTGCTGGCAATGAGAAGGACCTGTCCTGAAGAGTCAGATGCACAGGGCCTGAGTTTGGGCAGAAATGGGACATTCCAGAATGAGTGTTTGTTATCTGTTGATGGAAGGTCTGCACAGTGAGCACAGCTGCTAGCTGTTTCATTCTGGAGGACAATGTGGCTGGGCCTTCAGTGCAAGGAGGGGACACAGGAAGGTCCAGAACTTAAGAAATTTGCCTGGAGCTAAGTCTGAAAGGTCTTAAAAATCTCCCCTGGCCCAAAGAGTTGAGGTTTATCTTGGTGAGGGCATTAAGAAAAGTTTCAAAAAGTGGGTGGCAGTGGTACATTAGTGTTTGAGAAAAATGTCAGTCTGGCTGCTGGTGTGGAAACCGATGTGGCAGGAGGGAGGCCAGAGGTGGTAGGGAGAGTTCTGTCTAGGTGGGCGATAGAGGAAGGCGGTGGGATGGAAAAGATAGACAGGTCCTGGCAGTGTTCAGGACTTTGTGACTGCATGGGTGTGGGGACCAAGGGATGGGGAGGGATTCAGGATGACCTGTGGGTCCCTGGAAGGGTGAGAGGTATAGCCATGCACAAGATGGGACACAGGGAGGCTCCACTCCTAATGGCTACTCCGGGCTTCTTTTTGCCTGTTCCATTTTTTTTTAAAGTTTTTATTTAAATTCCAGTTAGTGAACATTCAGAGTAATATTAGTTTCAGGGATACAATACAGTGATACCACACTTCCATACAATACCCGGTGGTCATCACAGCAAGGGCGCCCCTCAATCCCATCCCCTATTTCCCCCCTCTCCCCGGCTTCTGGTAACCATCAGGCTGTTCTCTAGGTTTGCCTCTCTTTTTTCTCCCCCTATGATTGTTTCGTTTCTTAAATTCCATGTATGAATGAAATCATATGGTATTAGTCCTTCTCTGACTTGTTTTGCTCAGTAGTATACTCTCTAGATCCATTTACATCCTTACAAATGGCAAGATGACATTCTTTTTAAGGGGTGAGTAATATTCCACTGCAGACATTGCCCACATCTTCTCTATCCATTCATCTGCAGCTCCAATGTGATGAAGAGCGTCCATCTCCCAGTGGGGAGGCTGAAGATGTTCCTCTGTGTTCTGTTGTAAGACTCAAGAAATAGAGAATTCTATGGATAGATGTTCCCTGTTGTGAAGGTCTCCTCTATGGGAACCCACATACTGCTAGGGTGCTGCTACAGCCTCACCCCCGGTGCCCTCAGGGACCTCAGAAGCCACCTACTGCTACACTGATTCATCAGCCCAGCTGCCATGTTCGAGGCCCCCTCCATACTGGGCATGGCGTTCTTATGAGCATCTCTGTATAAGAACACCTGTGAGCACAGAACAGGAGAGTGGAGGAGATGAGTGGCACTGGCTGTAAGAAAGGTTAAAGGATGCTTCCCAGAGGAAATGAAGCCAGGGCTGAGTTTGGGAGATGAACCGGAGTTCACTAAACAGTTAAGGAAGGGAGAGGCATCCAGGCAGAGGGAGAAGCAGGTGAACAGACAAAGGTGTGGGACGCATGACTCATCCAGAGACTCCTGGATCTGCAATGGTTAAACGCAGAGGGGAGTGGAGGCTGGTGCTGGGAGGAAGTGGGAAGAGCAGAGTAGGAAAGGCTGTCCATCCTGTCAGTCATGATTTGGGCTTTGCCCTAAAGACAAGGGGAAGTGATGGAAGGGTTGTGAGCAAAGGTGTGAAGCATGATGTTTGTTTTCGGAGCAACAGCACTGAGATGGTGGGAAACCAGGAGAGCGATCTCTGGGCTGTGGCAGTCACATGGGGGAGTGGGGAGGTAGGCCCGCAGCAGGCAACAGCGGGGGTGTGCTAGGAAGGAGGAATGGCACAGAACGGTCAGCAGTGAGTGGGGATGCCTTTACCCCTGTGGTTGTCCCATTTTAGGCCAGCTCACCCCTCATATTCCCTGATGGCCAACGGCACCATCACAGGACCATCTGCTCGGCCTGGAATCTCCTTCCCCTCTCACCCTCCCTGGTCCTGTCCTGACATCACCATCTCTAAGCCAGACACACACTGAGGGGCCCAGGGTAACTGCTCCCTGCGGCCCTCCCCACTGCAAGTCAGTGTGGCTCCCTGAGCTCCTGGGTACCCCCTCATACTGGCTAGTTCCAACTGTGGTTTGCACAGACCCCTCCTTCCCCGCTGGCTCTGCTAGCAACGTCTCTTCCCCCAGGCCCCGTCTTTACCAGGTGTTCCCATACCCTTCCTCACCTCTGGGTCCACATTTACCTACTGCTCTGGTACTAATCTGTTTACCTGCTCCTCCACTACACCAGGAACTTCCGGAGGGGGGTAGGGGGAGCAGGGACCAGGTCTTCCTGCCTCTGATGCCCCTGCCTGTCAGTGTACCAGGCACAACCCAGGGGCTTAGATAGTGCTGAACCAGAGAATGTTTTCCAAACCGTTTCTGGTTTTCCTGCATGGACCAATGGCTAGGCCCTCGGTCCCCCACCAGAGTTACCGTCTAGAACAAAGACTGGCAAACCATTTCTGTAAAGGGCCAGAGAGTAATTATTTTGCCCCGTGCAGACACCTCTGCTGCTGTAGCATGAATGTAGCCATAGACAGCATGCACACAATTTACAAAATCAAGCAATGAACTGGTTTGGGCCCAGAGGGGCAAGCCTGCTGACTCCCGGTCGACGAGATTCTTTGAGACACTTAATCATAGTTCTTGATCAAGTTCTCTTACAGGCATGGACCCCCTACCACATGCTCGACACTGTTAGGGGCAGTTAGGACACATCAGTTCAGGGAAACTCACAACAACCGCAACTACAAATACCTTCATTTTACAAATGGAAAAGCCCAGGCACAGAGATGTTAGGCCACTTGCCTAAGATCACACAGCTGAGTGGTAGAACTGGGCCTCACCAGCAGCCAGAGGCCAGGCTCTTTGCCACTCACTGCCTCATAGCAGCTCTAGCGAGGTCTCGGGTCCATCAGGTAGGGACCACAACTGACCCTCTCAAAACTTCCCTAAGCTCTTTTGCTGAATCCCAGCAGCCTGGCAAACACTTGCTGCGTATAAAATAGTGCAAGGGTGCAGTGCCTTCTGCAGGAGGAGGGACATGGCCTCTGCAGGGAGTGATGGCCCTGGAGGCACACTCTTGCCACCATGACCCCCTTGCAGCCAGCCTCAGGGCAGAGGATACTGGCTCACCGAGCCACCTCCAAAAGAAGGAGTGTGGGATTATTATGTCTATAATGGGAAAATACTGCTTTGAAGGCCAGAACCCAGAGCCATAAAATGATTCACATCACTGGTCAGAGCAGCCATTGATGTGAACTACATTTTAGAGCCTCTGACCCTAATGCAGTGGCTAATTACACCGAGTAGACTGTATGACAGACATAACATTGCAGTGTTGGGACAGTACCCCTGTGCACCATGTACTGATGCTTTCATTTTTTTTTTCTCCTCTCTTTGGCCTTTGTTTAAAGGCAGGAACCTATAATGACTCATTAACTGACATGCAGATCAATCAAACTTGCAAAGTGTCTTTCTGAGGCAAGGAGAGTGGCAGCACATGAAATAGGCGTGATCAAAGAGGCATATTTGTACATGGCTCAGACACCCAATTTACACCCATCAGATAAAGGGATAAATGAACCCATCATCTAGGATGTAATTACTGAGCATCTGCCATGTGCCAAGCACCGAGCCAGCTGTTCCCCAGAAGTTATCTCACTTGCCTAGCAATGTAGAGCAGAATCCCAAAGCTGAGAGCATGGGGCAGACGGTGAGTGCTGGGGATCACAAAGAAGGGGGAGACGAGAGCAGGTATGTGGAAGAGGTGGGTGCGCTAGTCCTCAAAGGATGAAGGGTTTGGGTTCTGTGCAGGAGATGTGGTGAGCGGTGAACTGGGAGCAAAGAGCAGGGCAGGAAGCTGGAGCAGAAGAGGGGTGGAGGGTGAGAACAGCCTCGCTGAGTCTGTAGTTGGCTTGTACCTGGCTGGCCTGAGTGGATGGTCTGGACTTGATGGGGAAGACGAGGGGAAGTTACACCTCAGCATGGAAGGGAGAACTGTTGGCAGGGAGACCTGCCAGGAGGCTACTCCCAGGCCTCGGAGTGGCAGGAGGGCTTCGAGGGAGCCTGAGCTTGTGTTTGGTGCACAGGGAGGGGATGAGGGGTGGGCCAGGGTCAGGGGTCTGGAGACCATAACCTCAGCATATAGCTGCCTTCCTGGAACAGTGGAGGAAGGGAGCAACACCAAAGGGAGTGCCCGCCCTGGGTCCTGGAGGACAGTCCTTGCTTTCTGAACACTGCCCAAGACCACCCAAAGGACTGGGATCCTGGGCCTGCCAGGCATTTTTTTTTGGAAGCTGGAGTCCAAAAGATCTAACCTGAGACAGTTTTGTCCAGCGACTGAATTTCTCTAAGAACCTCCCTGTTGGGCTCCCAGTCTCTGCTGCCATCCTTCACTCTGTACCCAAACTCTGTGCCCCAGGATCCTTTAGAGCAGGGGTTGGAGAACCATGGCCCTTGGGCCACATCTGGCTTATGGATTATTATTATATGGCCCCTTGAGTTAGGAAGTGTTACATTTTTAAAGGTTTAAAAAAACAAAGCACTACAAAGAAAAATGTGTAACAAAAACTTCACATGGTCTTCAAAGCCTAAAATATTTATTATCTGGCTCTTTACAGAAAAGGTTTGTTGACCTCTGGCATAGAGCGAGGTTTTTCAAACTGGGTTCCCAGGTGCCCCAAAGTTACATAAAGTTACCTAAGCAGCCATGAACCAAGGGAGAGCAGGAGCCAGAGTCAGTAGAGCCCTGCTCCTACCAAAGCAGTTCCTTCTGATCTAGTTCATGTTTTGGGATTCTGTGACAGACATGGACAGTGGTTTATTCAATGTCTCTCCCTCTGTTTATCCATACTTAACAGAACTCTGAGTTTGGAGAGAGGCAATGCACTTAGCTAACCTCAGAGCTAAGGACAACTAAGTAGCAGGGTTCTGGGCAATGAGACACAGCTGAAGAGCCCTCATGGGATTTTCCCACTTCTTTCTCCTTGCTTTCCTGGAATGCAGATGTGAGGACTGAGCTGGAGCAGCCTTCTTGTGATCATGAGAAGAGCCACACAAAGAGAATGGCAGAGGGAAAACCCGAAGGTGCTAGAGACACTGAAGGAACTGCTAAACCAGCCCTGGACTCTTCACCTCTGGACCTTTGGTATATGGGGAAATAAACTGTGTTTTGTTTCAGCTTCTGTGGAGGCATTTTCTGTAGTTCATAGCCAATCACAACCTAAGAGCTACAGATTCTAAAGAAAGACTTTCGTCTTTCCATCAGGATAAAGCTTAGCATCTTGGCAAGGACAACCTAAGCTGAAATGGCTTTCCTAGCTAGTTAGAGCTCCATTCTACAATGCTCTGCCCTAGTCTAACTTCCCCTATTCCTCCTCAGAGCACTTCTCTGAGCCCCTGAGGGCTGACCTTGTCTCAACCGGCCTTGAGTTATGAATTCTGCTGTCAGTTTGACCATTAGCTCCATGAAAGGAAGGGAACTTTCTTTTCCTGGGCACAGCCTGCATAATGATTCCTGAATGGACCTTGCTGAGGACCCAGAGCAGGATTGGACAGGTGGCTCTTAGGATGGGGAGGAGGGGAGGCCAGTGGGAAGGCTGACCTTAACCCCAGGAGTTCAAACATGACAGCCTCCAGCACCCTTGAGGAGGCTGGGAAAGAAAGCTCAGGGCAGAGACTGAAAACTTCCAGATGTTCTGGAACTTTCAGGGGTTGGAGAACCATGGCCCTTGGGCCACATCTAGCTTATGTACTGTTATTATATGGCCCCTTGAGTTAGGAGAGTAGCAAACGTGTTCATCCATTCATTGGCTCTTTCACTCACTGATTGATGAATTCATTTATTCATGTAGTCATTCAATAGTTAAAATGCACTTGCCACATGCTGGGTTTTGGAGAGGCAACAATAGGCAAACTAAACATGGCCACTGCTCTGAGAGATCCCACAGTCTAGAAGAGGAGATGCATGAGTCTATGGAAAACACCATAGAGTGTGATGGGTGCTGGAGTCGGGGAAGCAAACAGATGGAGCAAATGTGAGGGCCACAGAAAGTTCTGGCTAGAGGAGGGCCAGAGCTTGCCTTCAAGAACAGAGGAGGGGGTGTGAGGATACCAAGATCACAGCCAGATGTGGGGAGAGAGGAATGCCCAGAGGTGATGTGAGGTGAGGACAAATGTGAGAGGAACAGAATCAGGTTTAGGACTTGGGGGAGGCCATTAAGGGGTTATGAGGAATGGGCTTGGGGGTACTTAGAGGAAAGTCCTCTAGTGGCCAGCTAGCATCTCATTCAGGCCCCAGCACAGAGAGGGCACAAGTCAGCTGAATGAATAACTGAGTGAGCAAATGGGCCAAAAAAATGTGCTCCCAGCATTTCCACTAGCAAGTGATCATTTGCATAGAGAGATTTCCCAATTCTTCGGGTGTGCAAAAGGAAGAGGGACACTGGTTTTCCCGGAGGAGGAAATAATAAAAAACCCTGTTATCTTTGGTTTTGAAGTTCACAAAATGAGCTTTGCTTTCTCTCTCAGGTCCATGCCCTCCTCCTCTACTCTTCCTCACCCCCCCATCTGCCACCCCACCCATCTGCCTTGCTTTTACTTCTTCTCTTGTATAGATGGATTGACCTTCCTGCTCAAACCCAGCGAAGTTCACATACAAATCAGATCATAGGTCTCAAGTTCATACTGAGGAGCTGCAAAAGAAAGGCAGATGTGTGCAGGTAGGATATGAGTCTGGGCTTCAGTTCTGACTGCAGAAATTCCATCAGTGTGTCTTCTGGGAGGCCCAGGTGAGAGGTTCTGACAGAAGGCAGCCCCAGGGCCCCATGGGGGCAGGGCTGTACCTGAGGAGCTACCTGACATGGGGACAGAGCTCCTCTGTCAATCATTAATGTATTCAAACATCTGCCATGCTCCTCCTGTGCCAAGCACCGTCCCTGCTTTCAGGGTGCTCTTAGGCTGTGGGGGAAGGAGATTCTAGACCCAGTGTGACATGATACGTACACAGACAAAAGGTGCTGATGCAATGCTGTAGGAACAGAGGAAGAACCAAGACCTGGTGGAATTAAGAGGGCTTCTCAGAAGAGGAGGTATTTGGACTGTGTGTCAAAGAGGGACAGAAACTTGCCTAAAGCTTTTGGTTTTGATGAATTCCCAAAAGTTTATTTTCGCTTTTGTTTCCTTAAAATCAAAAGCTTCTGTACAGCAAAGGAAACAGTCAAGAAAACAAAGAGGCAACCCACGGAATAGGAGAATATATTTGCAAATGACAGTACAGACAAAAGGTTGATATCCAGGATCTATAAAGAACTCCTCAAACTCAACACACACAAAACAGATAATCATATCAAAAAAATGGGCAGAAGATGAACAGACACTTCTTCAATGAAGACATACAAATGGCTATCAGACACATGAAAAAATGTTCATCATCACTAGCCATTAGGGAGATTCAAATTAAAACCACATTGAGATATCACCTTACACCAGTTAGAATGGCCAAAATTAGCAAGACAGGAAACAACATGAGTTGGAGGGGATGTGGAGAAAGGGGAACCCTCTTACACTGTTGGTGGGAATGCAAGTTGGTGCAGCCACTTTGGAGAAAGTGTGGAGCTTCCTCAAGAAATTAAAAATAGAGTTTCCCTATGACCCTGCAATGGCACTACTGGGTATTTACCCCAAAGATACAGATGTAGTGAAAAGAAGGGCCATCTGTACCCCAATGTTTATAGCAGCAATGGCCACGGTCTCCAAACTGTGGAAAGAACCAAGATGCCCCCTTCAATGGGCGAATGGATAAGGAAGATGTGGTCCATATACACTATGGAGTATTATGCCTCCATCAGAAAGGATGAATACCCAACTTTTGTAGCAACATGGACGGGACTGGAAGAGATTATGTTGAGTGAAATAAGTCAAGCAGAGAGAGTCAATTATCATATGGTTTCACTTATTTGTGGAGCATAACAAATAGCATGGAGGACAAGGGGAGTTAGAGAGGAGATGGGAGTTGGGGGAATTGGAAGGGGAGGTGAACCACGAGAGACTATGGACTCTGAAAAACAATCTGAGGGGTTTGAAGTGGCGGTGGGTGGGAGGTTGAGGGAACCAGGTGGTGGGTATTGGAGAGGGCACGGATTGCATGGCGCACTGGGTATGGTACAAAAACAATGAATACTGTTATGCTGAAAATAAAAAAAAAGAAAAGAAAAGAAAAGAAACTTGCCTAAAGGAGAAGGAAAGGCACACTGGACAGGTGTGTCCAGACAGAGGTCTGAAAGGACTTCATGTGTCTATGAACCAGGAGTTCAGCTTGGCTGAAGCCAGGGCTGCCTGAGTGGGGGGCTAGGAGGGGTAGTCCCTGTGTGTGCTTTGCTGTGAGGCAATGGGGTTGTTGTTTAGCACACAAGCTTGGCTGGTCACAGCCACCAGTGTGCCCTTTCAAGGTATGGCTCCAGGCACCCATTCCAGATCCACAGAATCCTATCTTGGAGGAAAGAGTTCTGTAATTTGTGTCTTAAGTTCTCTCCAGGTATTTCTGAAGATTAGAAATAGTATTGTGAGTAGAATGACTCGAAGGACTAAGATAGCCCAAATGGCCAAGGTGGGGCTCACATTTTTCAAGGACATCTCAATCAAAGGGAGAATGTGGAGTCACTCGGAGTGGGCCAACTTCACTTGTTCTGAGCCTTCTTTCTTCTCCCTGAATCTGCCAAGGTTCCAAGAGGATGGCCTGGGTATTTCTATTTGTTTCAATCTTAGTTTACTGAGTAGAGACATAACCCTCACCTGCCACCCCATTAAGACTGTAAGTTCTTATCCTCACAGTGCGTTGCCACGTGGTCCATACGTACTCAGTCAATGCTGGTATCTTGACATATTCTTGGCCATTTCTACACCAGAGAATTTCATTTCTCTTTGGACCTTCTTATTGCCCTTGGGGGGCCCTAGTTACTGGAACATTCACAGCTCCCTCTCAAGCTCAGCCCACAGAGGTCCTACAATGGGGATGGAATTCTAGCAAGAGTTCTCATGTCCACAGATATCCAGATGCCTGGGATAAGTAATCATCTCAGGATCATAAGGAGGGGCAGACATGTGTCCTGCTCTGCGTGCTTGCAGGCAAAACTCCAGCCTCTCCTCCTAGTACCATCCTTCTCCTGTTCTGTGCAAGATAGCCCCTGCATTCTCAGTCCCAAGTGACTCTCACTTACTTCAGATCCTCCTACAACTTCACTCTCTTCCTCTTCACCTGCTCTGCCCTTAGCCTGCAAACATACTCCAGTTTCCAACATTCTAAACAAACACTCTAAGTAGCCCCAAACTCTCTGTCCACTTTACCTCCCTCTCATGCCCTTTCTCCTTCTTTCACATCACCTTGAAACTTGTCAGAGTGGCTGTCTGGACTCCTTACTCCTAGAGCCTCCTTTCCTGCCCATTCTCTCCTCATCTTGTGGCTGTTTCTGCCCTCAAAGCTTCACTGAAAGGTCCTCTTTCAAAGCCAAAGCCAAAGCCAATGGTTTCTTTTCTGTCCTTTTCCAGCAACAGTTGTTCCTTACCACCATTGTCAGACATATTCTGGTTGAAAAACTCTTTCTCCTTCTGTGGCATGATTCTCCTCCTACCTTACGCTGTACTTCCTCTGTGTCTTAGACTGGATTTCTTTTCTCTCTAAGGGTGGTGTTTCCAGATCCATTTGGAATCTTCCTCTTCTCTTTGCTTTCTTCAGGAAGTGTTGTCTACTTGTTAGGCTTCTATTCTCACCCAAGTGCTGAGGAGGTAACACTCAATCTCTCTATTAAACCTGGATTTACCCAGTTTCCAACTGGGTAACATCCAAATGTCACTGCATGAAACACAGGCACTTCAAATATACCATGTTTTCCTCTTGACCCTGTAAAGCATGTCTCTCCCTTTCCATTTCCTTTTAAAGCCTCCCATTGGTCCAAGTCAGAAAGTATCACATCATCATTCATTTGTTCACTGAATCAATGTTTTCCTTGTGCCCACTATGTGCCAGGCACTGTGATGATCACCTGGGATACAATGTTGGGTAAGACCTTCCTCCTCCCTCCATCCTCACATCCAGTCAGTCACCAAGTTGCATTCCATGCCCTACATTTCTCTTAAATATCTCTCCCCTCCATGTTTCCAAAGCCTTGGTGAATGTCCCCATTTTTCTTACTTAGGTAACTGCTTCTGCCTCCTAACTGGTCTTGTTCCTTCCAGGATCTCTCTGAAATCCTCTCTACTGCTGCCAGAATCATTTCAAAAATTCAGACCTTCCTGATATTGCTCTTGTTCAGAAGAAAGGATGACCCTCATCTTTTCCAAGGCTGATCTCAGTGCTGTCAGTACCATGCTCTTCCATTTTTCCTGGGACCTTGTTCCATCCAGAAGCATAGCCCAGCTGGTGAGAGCATGGGCAGTGGAACCACAAAGACTGGGTTAAAATCCTGGTGCTGTCACTTATTGGCTATGACAGTGGCTAAGTTTCCTACCCATTAATCTATCCATGATTCAGTTTCCTCATCCATCATGTGGGTTTCTTACCACCTAATTAATTGTGCTATGAAGAGAATGAAATAAAATCAGTTATATAGAAGGCTTAGCTCAGTGCTTGACATATGACATGCATACAGTAAGACATAACTGTTGTTGTTATTACCAACAATTTAACATTTCTGCTCTTAAAAATCTGTTTCAGGACAAAACCCAAGCCTCTCTGCCGAGCATATAGGTTCCATATGATCTGGGTCCAATGACCTTTCCATCCTCATCTTGACCCAGACATGTTGAATTCCTTTCAGTTCAGAGAGGTTGTTCCAAACCTCAGTGCCTTTGCACATGCATCCACTCAGATATGGATTTCCAAGCCTACTCATCCTTGCAGACCCTGCTCGAATGTGAAAACTTCCCTGACACTCCACTTAGTGGCCCCTTCCAATATTTTCTAAGATAGCAAACTGGACACTCCTCCATCAGCATTTATCCATACTCTAGTTTTTCATTTAAGTGCCTGTCATCTTTCCTGTGTACATGTTCCTCAAGGGCAGAGATCATATCTATAGTCAATGAATGAGTGAGAGCTCATCTCATAAGACATACTGTGAACTTGGAGAGACTAGGCTTTTCACTGAGGAGCACATTACAAGGGTGATTGGACATGCAGTCCTCAGACACACCTGTATCTCGCCTGTGGGTCAGTGACCAGGGTTAGGAACACATTATGCATCTTCCCTGATGTCTGCAGGAAGGAAGCTCTGATTCTTCAGTCTTGGATTTCTGGTTACCGCACTTATACCCTTCTTTCTGCACATAATGCTCCCTGGCTCTCCTCCAGGGTGATGCCAGTAGGGGACACCCTTCAGCCTCTCTAGGCTCCTCAGCTCTCATAAAGAACCCATGGAGATGAATAGGAACATCTCTTTTCACAGCTCGATTCTGAGGGAGTACCCTTCAGAGGGGCTGGCTTCAGGAACCCAGGCTGGTGTGACCTCCTGCAGGACACGTGAGGACTAATATGAACTGACCATTGCACACCAGCTAAGATTAGCCTTTATGGGGGGTAGGGAGAGGAGGGTGAAACAAATTGTTTCTCAGGAACTTCTCAGCCCTTATTTACACTTTCCCCTGCACCTCACCTTCAGGTTCAAAAGAAAATTGAGATAAGCATCTTTAACAATACCTAAGAAAGAGCCTCTTGTCAGCAACTTAATAACCTTATGGTAGTAAGTCCTTATCCTGATCCAGCCTCCATCCCCATGTGGCTGAAGCATCCTTCCCCATTGACTAGGTTCATCATCAAATGGTTTGATGAAATATGAGTCTGTCTTTGTAAAACGCCTTGCAGAGGAATCTGTTTCCATTTTCCCCAGCACTGTGGTCCTAAGCACCCTGACCAAACAATTTTAAAATGTTGAGTACAATTTAAAAAGAAAAAAAAAAAAGCTTTTTTACAAATTAGTAAATGCTATGAACTGAATTCTATCTCCCTGAAATTCATGTTAAAACCTTAACCTCCAGTGTGATGGAATTTGGAGATGGGACCTTTATAGAGGTAATTAAAGTTAAATGAGATCATAAGGGTGGTGCCCTAATCTGATGGGATTGGTGTCCTTATAAGAGGAGAAGACACCAGAGAGTTTCTCTCTCTGGATGCATACAGAGGAAAGGCCATGTAAGGAGGAGGCCATCTACAGGCTAGGAAGAGGCTTCACCAGAAAATGAATTTTCTGGCACCTTGATTGTGAACTTCTAGCTTCCAGAACTGTTAGAATATAAATGTCCCTTGTTAAGGCCACCCCCTGTCTATTTTGTTTTGTTATGGCAGCCTGGGCAGACTAATAAAGTAAGAATACTTAGAGTCCAAATCCTGTGACTCAGAGCAGGAAGCTGGCCTTGGCTTTGAGTGCATTTTTAAAAACTGGTGAAGTAGAGCTCTGGTTTTCAGGGCCTTGCAGAGAAAAGGGAACAGGAGACAAGAGTCAGGACCCACAAAGGTGGGGACTCTAGTATGACATCCCTGAATACATTTGGGCTAATTAAAGCTGCACCCATAGTGTGAGGGTTAGTGAGAAGTAAGACTGCCTTCCTTCTCATCTGCCACTGACATCCTCTGGGTGGATCTGGAGGCTGATTACTTATCTGAGACCTTGACACTGAGTGTACAGCAAACAGAAAACTTCTTTACAATAGAGAGACTCCTGAGACTCCTTTACAATAAGTTTGCATTCAAATGTTTGCACATTACTTGGGTGGGTTGAAACCTTCATACTGAGAATTTAGTATGAGAGGTTTCTGACTGGTAATGCCCCCAGGCACTGGGAAGAAGCAAATGTAAACTCTCTCTGGGAGAAACCACCTTCTACCCAGGTCTCAAAGAAGTCTCACAGAAAAAGCTTATGGCTCTAACCACATAGCCAGAATTACGGACAGGACAAGGAAGGAAACGTGGCTCTGGGGGGGGGGCAAGAAGTGAGAAACAACAGACAACAGAATCAAATTTGCAAAGACTTCAGATATTGGGATTAACAGATACAGAATATAAGATAAATATGTTTAATATACTTAAAGAATTAAGGAACATATGAGTAGGGGGCAAAGTACTATAAAATATGATCAAGAACACTTTAAAAAAACAAATAGGATCTAATAAAATATGAATGGTGCTATTTGAAATTAAGATAAATCTTAAGTGAATGAATTCAACAGAGGTTAGATGTAGCTCAGATAAATAGTGAAAAGAATGAGAGAAAATTATATAAGTTAAGAAACTTAGAAGATGAAGTGAGAAAGATTAACGTGTCCTGTCAGGCTTTCAGGAGCAGAGAAGATAGAATAAAAGAGAGAAAACAGTTGAAAAGACAATGGCTAAAAATTTCCCCAAACCGATGAAAGATATAATCTGCAGATCCCAGAGCTTAATGAAGTCAATCAGGATGAACGCCAAGATATCCAGAACTAGACACTTGACTGTGAAACTGCAGAACAATAAAGACAAGGAAAAGACCATAAAAGCAGCCAGAAGAATATCATACAAAGGAATGACAATAAACTTACAGCAACAATGGGAGCTAGAAGACATTGGTATAACATTTCCATGTACAGAGAGAACACAATTATCAAACAAGAATCAAATACTTAGTGAATAGCAGTGTTCCTTCAAGAAAAAGGGAAGAACAGACATTTTAAGACAAACAAGAACTAAGAAAGTTTGTCATTAACATGAAAATAAATTCTAAAGCATGTATTTTGGACAGAAAGAAAGTAATTCCAAAAAGAAGGGCAAATATGCAAGAAGAAATAGTGAACAAAATGGCAAATGTGTGAGTAAATCTAAATGCACATTAGTTTTATTAAACAAGAGCAGTAATTACTTGTGAACAAGAGAAAGGCTACATGAAAAAACACATACCATAGAGAATGAATTGGGAAGGAGTAATTAAAGTTAGTGTTCTAAGACCTCTGACTTTTTAGGGGGAACATAAAATTACTACTTACGTTGGACTTTGCTAAGAATGCATATTAACACTAGACATATAGGGTAACCCTAAAAAATACAAATGATAGTATAATTTAAATGGTATAATCTTCCAGTTGAAGGATGAATTGTCAGAAGAGATTTTTAAAAATCCAGCTATAGACAAGACATATATAAAGCATAAGAAAGTAGAAAGGTTGAAAGCAAGAGAACAGGAATGATTTATTAAACCAAAACAAAAAAAAACAAAAAACAAACAAAAAACTGATGGAACAGTTGGGAGTAAAAGCTTTAGGGTCAAAAACATTACTTCAGGTAAAAAGAGTCATTAAATAACTATTTTTGAAAAAGTTCAGTTCACCAGCAAGATATAAAATCTCAACTACATGCTCTAATAACAGTCTCAAAATATGTAAAGCAAAAACTGACAGAACTTCAAGGAATATTAGGCAAACCACCATCATAATGGGAGATTTTAATATGCCCTCTCTTGATAAAGAAGGCAAAACAATTAAGATATAAAAGATATAAGCACAATTAGCAAGGCTGATACAATGAAGATATTAGAACACAAAAACTACAAAGTACATCTTATTTTTTCAGACACACTAGGAATATATGTGAAAAATGACATTCTTGATCCTAAAAGCATTCCTGATCCTAAAAACCTCGATAAATTTCAAATGATTCAAATACAGACAATATTCTCTGACCACAAGCTTTAGAATCAATAACAAAAAGAGAGCCAGAAAAATCCTCTGTTTGGAAATTAAGAAATATTAAAAAACAACAACAACAACAACAACAACAAAAAACAAAGCAAAACCAAAAACCCCACTGTTGAAAGATAAAAGAATAATGGAATTGTAAAATTATTCAGAACTGAAGGATAACAGAAATACTACCTGTAAAACTTGTGGGAATGTAGCCAAATAGTTCTCAGAGGGAAATTTGTAGCCTTAGATGCTTAAATATGATTGAAAAATAATGAATTAAGCATCAAAGTTAGGATGCTAAAAAAGCATCCTAAACCCAGAACATACCCAGTATGTATATGTATATACCCAGAACAAACCCAGAACATACCCCATATAACAGAAGGAAAGAAATTGGTGAAATAAAAAGTAAATATATCAAAAGAAATATTTGCAAAACTAAAAATGGTTTTGCAAAGAATAACAAATGTGAAACTTCTGGCAATATTGATTAAAAGAGGTACAAAATTACAAATAAAAGAGGGAATAAAATATATATAGCAAGAGATAGTATACAGAACTTTATGGCCAAAAAATTTGAAAACTTGCTAAAATGGACTCAAGAGAAAAATAAGATAATCTAATAGTCCTTTAGTCATTAAAAGTATTAAATCAATAGTTTGAAATCTTCCAACAAAGGAGCACCAAATCCAAATAATTCTGCTGAAAATTTTCACCAAATTTCTAAGGTAAAAGTTATTCCAACCTCCAGTATTAACCTAATAGGATAGATAGAGAAGATACACTTGCTAAATCATTTTATGGGGCTAACAATATCTTGTTGAAAAAAATCTGGCAAGGGTAATATGAAAAAAAAGGCCAATCTCACTAACAAAATGGAAGCAAATTACTAAACAACATATTAGCAAATCAAATATAAGCATTTATAACACTTAGATGCTTATTTAAGCATCTAATACTAAATTACCAAGTTGGGTTTATCCCAGGAATGAAAAGTTGGTTTAACATTAGAAAAATCAGCCTATGTAATTCACCACATTAAGAAAATTAAGGAGCAAATCACAATGATATCAATAGATACAGAAAGGTGCTTGATAAAACTCTACCTTTATTCACAATAAAAGCACTTAGAAAACTAGAGTCAGAGAGGAACCATAAGTTAAAAAAAAAAAACTTCAGCAAAGATCATACTTAATGATAAAAACATTCTATTTAACATCAAACAATGACAAGGATGATGACCACCATCATCACAGTGATTGACATTATACAGGAGGGTCTAGCCAGAACATTAGGGTAAGAAAAAAATAAAGAAAAGGCATAAGGACTGGAAAGGAAGAAATAAAGTATCATTCTTTGTCCTTTATAGAAACTCCAAGTAATTCACAGATAAATTATTATAAGAGTTGCTGTATTAAAAAACCAGATAATAAAAATTAATTGCATCTCTAAATACTATCAAGAACTTGGGAGAAAATGAAATTTTAAAAGATATCATTTATAACAGTAACAATAAATATAAGATACCTAGAAGAACATACATTAAGAAACAAACAAGACCTATAATGGAAAAAAAATTATACAAGTTTATTGACAGCCCTAAGGGAATAGATATTCCAACCTCATGGATGGGAAGACTCAGTATCCTCAAGATATTAGTTTTTCTCCAATTGATCTGTAGTTTTTGTATAATTAAAATAAAAATTCTAATGGGTTATTTTGTGGGTCTTGGCAAGATAAAATTTATGAGAGAACAAAAGGGCAGGAAAAAACTAAATGTAAAATAACGTGAAGAGACGTATATAACAGGGCAAAATACACACACCAACACAGACAAATCTTAGGGGCATAATTTTGAGTGAAGCTGATTAAGAATATATATGATATGAGTAAGTTTCTATGAGGTTCAAATACTGGCTTACTAAATAATGCATTTTTTTAAAAATAATGCATTTTTAAGGATACACATTTTCACACAAACTATAAAGAAAAGCAGAGGAACAATAAGTAACACAATCAAGGTACCTGAGGGATAGGAAATGGAATGGGGTTGCTGAGGGACATGCATCACTAAGGTAAATGTTTGTATTTTTTTTTTCCCCTTAAGTTGGGAGATGACTATGAAATTGTTTGTTGTACTGATGTTCTTTATATCTTACTTATTATGTTTTACAAATATGTTTTTAACTACCTGAAATTTAATAAAACACAATTTTTAAGAAGACCCTGCAGAGAATCTACCACCACCAAGTTCTGGATTTGAAACCCCTTGGAGACCAACTGTTCCCAAGCCAGACCTGCCCACAGGATATTCCCCATCTTCCCCAGGAGCCTTACCTTGGCAGGGTTGAGTGCTGTGATGATCCACACACAGTGTGCATTGTTGTCATACTGAATAGGGAAATTGGGGGAGGTGATGATGCCCGAGGGGCCTCGAAGGTGGGCATCACACATGCGGGCTGCAGGGAGGAGATGAAAGGCAAGCATCTTAGTTTAGACTACATCCGGTTCCCATCCCCCCTCCTACTTCCAGCCAGAAGAGCCTGGAGTCTGTACAGTCGCACCCCAGATATTACTACTTCCTATTTCCTTCCCCAGTTCCCCGCAGCCTCAAAGGAAAGTCAAATTCCGGTACACTGGTGGAGGGGCAGGCCTACAAGGCCTCACCTGCTGCTCTGTAGGCAATGATGAACTTCCATGGTTAGGCTAAGCAAGACTCCCTATCCCGACTCCACAGTGATCGAGCAGCTCATCTCCCCCAGGATGGTGTGGGCTAGTAGTACTCATGCGGACCTAAAGCTAGGTAGGTCCCAGGCACCTATGGGAGTACTGAGCTTCTCACCCCTTGTTCTGCTGACCTGTTTCCCCATTTGTTCTCAGCCTCCTGAAGTACAATCTCAGGATGTCCTTGTCAAAGCCACTCTAGGAGGTCTCAGAATGCCTACATCCAAAGATACTGCCAAGGCCCCCAGCTCAGCCCTGATGCCAGGCACCCAGAGTGATTTCAGTGCCAATCAAGTACTTCCTAATTCCTTCCTCACCCTCAGCACATGTCTGTAACAGGTTTTTGACTGGAAGCATAAAGATTCAGGGTGAATTAGAAGAAGTACTCTACTCAAGTAGATATAAAGTGTTATCAATCACAGCTTAATCTAATTAAGCTCTTTAAAATAGCTTCTAAACTAATTAGATTAAGTAGTGATTGATAACAGTTAAGGTACTACTACCTAGGTGTTTGCCTTCTTTAAAAACGTGCTCTTTAGTTCTGGCCATATCATTCTTCAGTGTTAGCACACAGCTATTTTAATAAAGAGTTCTAGGAGTCTGTTCTGTTGCTGCCCACATGGCAATTTATCCTAATTGTAGGCAAAATGCCTAACAGTAAAGAAATAGTGAGCAAACCCAACAAGCTTAAGTATATAAAATGAAAGTGGTGTCAAACCTAGTTTCCTCTGATGGGGCAAAACATCCTAGGGCTCCTCTCCGCAGGTGGATAATGGCCACGATAAACCTTTCCTGGGAAAGCCTTCTTGGAGGACATGGGAAGCAGGTTCCACAGCCCCCGGCCATAATTAATCTGCTCATTTCCTACACTTGTTCCTGCACTCACTCATTCCTACATATATTGAGTGCCTGTTATGGGCCAGGAAGAATGCGGGGAGAGAAAAATATCTAGGACACAACCTCTCCTCTTGAAACGGCCAGTGGGAAGTGGGGAAAGCAGGTGTGGAAATGGCCACAATGAAGCAGAGTAGCGTTCAGAGGGTTATTTGCAAGAGGCTGCTGGCTCCGAACTGCTCTTTCTCTACTGGGTCAACACTGTCAGCAAGGACGTTCCTTCTGGGGGCTGGCCCCAGTCTTACACTTGAAAGATCTTCTCCCTCAGAAGCTCCAATGGCAGTTGAGTCAAGTTTGAAAAAAGCCCTAGAGGAACACTTTCCTCTGTCCCCTTCATGTACAACTGACTGTGCCTGTAGTTCTATGCTGGGAAACTCTAAGATTCAGACTGTACTTGATACAACTGGGCCTGAAGGCAGCTCACCATGGTAAGGAGAGCATAGGCTGTGGGGTTTACCAGCTCAGCCTTCTGTATTTGAAACCCATTTGCTGGTTAAGTTGGAAAGCCTCTCTGATTCCACTTCGTCTGTAAAATGGGGGTAGTGATATTAGTATGCAAGTTAGAAAAAGACCATCAAAACCAAAACCATGATCTCACCCACCTTTGCAAAGGGGACTTGTGGATTCAGAACCCTAGCCCTGCAGGGAACTCCAAATCTTCACAAGCACCATTTATACCTCTTCTGGAAGGTCACATTTTGCTGCCTTTAAGGTCCTCACCTCCAGACTCAATTTATCTCACACTTGTTTCCAAAAATTAGATGGTATTTGCATTGTCAAAACATGCTGAAGGTCATTAGAACAGGTCAAAAAGGCATTTACCACTTGAAGGGCTTTGAGGGGCATACATAAAATAGTACAGTGTGTAGACAGTTAACATGGGGCACCTTAAAATAGGTTTAAAAAGGAGCACCAGGGGCGCCTGGGTAGCTCAGTGGGTTAAAGCCTCTGCCTTCTGCTTAGGTCATGATCCCGGGGTCCTGGGGTCGAGCCCCACATCAGACTCTCTGCTCAGTGGGGAACCTGCTTCCCCCTCCCTCTCTGCCTGCCTCTCTACTTGTGATCTCTGTCAAATAAATGAAATCTTTAAAAAAAAATAAAAAAATAAAAAGGAGCACTAACTGCTTTTTCCCTCTGCTGTCTGGGTAGGGTCAGGGGTGTCTGTGGACAGACAGACATCCCCTTGAGCAGCCAGTCCCTGGGATCCCACTAGTGGATGGATAGCTCATCGATGCCACCCACACAGGCTAGCAAAATGGAAGGTGCTCAGACAACGTCTGAATAAATGACTAAACATATGCTTGTGTTTCTCTATTTGCCTTTTCCCAACAAATGTTCTTCTGGATAACTTCTAGGAGAGACTTTTCCAGTACCTTCCGTGCCTAAGCTCTGCAGACAGCAACCCAGGGGACCTTCAGGAGACACCACAGGGACCCACAGCCAGTTCTGGCATGGAAACAGCTTGCCACCAAAAAGCGAGCAGCTCCAGATGCAAGTGCCTCTGGTCTTCTCCCTCCTCCCCAAATCTTATTCCCACCATCTTCCATGCTGCCTTCCCTTGCCTCTCCTGCTCCTGACCTCCCTCCTTGCCCCTTCCCTAGGCCTCTTGAACCATGTCCCCATCACCAATTCTAAGACAGACAAACCCCAATTAGTAGCTGCAACATCTTTCAGAACCTCCCACTCCAACTCCTGCCCTGACTGAAGGCTGGCTCCTTCTCCCCACTCCAGTGCGTTCCCTGCTGTCCTCAGCAGTGGAGGGTTTTCTCCTGCCTTCCAGTATCTCCTTCCACAAATGTTAGCTGAAAACCCCCAGAGGAACTCTCTTTTGATCTTCATTGAGACCTCACCCCACTGACACCAATGTTGTCTCTTTAGCTGTAAGTTGCCCTTCCTCTCTTCTGTACTTATCCAACTTAGATCCCATAGTCCACCACTTTGATCATTTTCTTACAAATCTACCCAAGTCTCTTGCTCCCTTTTCCTTTCATCAGCCTGGGTGACAGCAATCATGGATGAACCCCTCAACCTATATTCTCCAGGCCTGCCCCCATAGAGTCAAGCTTTGTTAGAGAAAAGTCACATGAGTAGGAAGAGTGACACCACTATAAATTCCTGATTACCCACCTCAAAGAATCCTAGATATTGCCCAGTGACTCTGCCATTTACCTCTATGCTCTGCTCGAAGACAAATACCCTCTCCATGCCCGCAGACCTCTCACCCTTCCCCTTGCCTCTCCTCACTCTCAGTTGATGATCCTGCTTCAGTCCCTGTGGATGACACAAAGGACATCTGGTGGGCACACCCTCTTTCCCATCTCCCAGATCTGAATTCCTATCTGCTTATGTGCTCATCTACTCCTTCCCTTCTGGTTCCAACAGAGAGATGGCTCCTTCACCTTTCAGAGGCCAGCCCTCCTCATGAGATCTGGTACTCTTGCCCAAGGTCAACCATGTCCATGAGCATAGTGAGGGCCTGCTGTTCTGGGACTTGTGAGAGTCCACCTATGAGATCTTAAACTCTGTTATCCCACTCTTTGCCCTTCTGCCTCTGTACCCAGCAGAGTGACTTGGTTTCAAGGTATCTGCTGTCCAAAACATAGGCTCCTCCAGCGCTCTGTCTCCCTCATTTCGCCCTGCCTATTGATCTCTACCTGGCTCTTCCTTCACTACCCAGTCTGGACTTCAAGACCCTTACCAATACCCTGATACCCTCAACACTCTTATATTTGCCATTGATGAATTCTACCACATAGCTTCATAGTTTCCATAGTAATTGAAGCTTCTGCTCAGGTCAGCCTTCTCCCTTGTCTTTATTCAGTTTCCTTGACAATTTCTTACAGAGGTAACTTCAAACATTTGCCACTCAGTTGAGTCACTTAACCCCTGTGGTTACTTTCTATTCTTTGCTGCACTTGAACTCTCTGGAGGACCTGATTCTACTGATCCTTCTCTCTGAAATTCACATTTGTTGGCTTCTATGGTGCCTCTTGGCTCTTCTACTTTTCTGAATGATCCTTCTCAACTTCCTTCTTGTTCATCAAGTCCTCAAAATTAGTTGTTTAAATCTGGGTAAAGAGTGTATAGTTCTTCGCACCTTTCCCATAAATTGCGAGTTTACAATTAAACAAAAATAAAAGTTGCCAATAAGTGTGGAAGAGGGTGTAGTTCTATGTGGTTCCATCCAGTATATTAACTCCAAAGGCTGCCCAGGTGCCATTTTCGAGTAGAACAGACAGCCTTTGAGTCAGGGTTTGAATCCCACCTCAACCCATGAGCTTTGTGCCCTTGGGCAAGAGGGCTGACCATTCCAAGCTTGAGCCAAACATAAAATGTGAATATTGCCATTTTATTTATAAAGAAATTATGGAAAATGCATACTGCAATGCTTTATACAAATAGTGTAAAAAATGGGAGCTTTATCATTAGTACAAATATACAGGTACGAGTCTTGGGGAACAATGAGGCATGTATTTTAGCTGTCAGTATTATCACCTAGGGGGAATAACTACAAGGGAGAGGAAAGGAAGTTTGGGGTAGGAGTTAGGGGGAGTGGAGAGAGAGGGGAGGGGACAGGAGAGGAGGGGATGAAAAAAGAACTCTGAACAACATTAGCATTTAAGGAGTGGGCTTGGGGAACAGATCCAGTGATGGCCACCAAGAAGAAAGACAACCACCTGTAACTGTCATGCTGTTTCTTTCCGCTGGTTTCTCTTCCACTGGTTCTTTTTCTCCACATTTTACTCTCGTCTTATGAGAATGAGGGAGATGATGCAGAGCATTTTAGTAATTTGCCCTGTGCCATATGGTATGTTAATAGCAAGGTTGGAACTTGAATTTATGTCTCTTGAGTCCTGAGTCAGGTGTTCTACCCACAAAAAGGCTTTTATTCCTTTTTTAAAATTACTAAATTACTTTATTTAATTTCAATTAATTAACATATAGTGCAACACTAGTTTCAAATGCAGAGCTCAGTCATTCACCCATTGCATATAATACCCCCATGCTCATAACATCATGTGCCCTCCTTAATGCCCATCACTCCAGTTACCCCATCCCCCCACCCACCTCCCCTCCAACAAAACAGAGGATCATAGGGGAAGGGAGGGAAAAGGCTTTTATTCTATACAGATATACAAGTTTGTACAGATATGTGTGTGTGCGTGTGTGTGTGTGCATATGTATGCATGTGTATTTGTACAGCAAACAGGGGAGTTCTCCACAAAGGAGAGGAATAACGTGTGATTTTCTGTTGAGTATCTACTTTATGGCTCAGATGAGATAGATCTAGGGTGATACTCGGTTCCTATTCTCTGTCAACATCAATTTGTGGGCACAAGAAACCAGGCCTCCAGGTCTCCTGGTTGTCAGTTTGGTCCTCTCCATGCTATTGAGTGGTTTAGTGTTTAGTGTTCCCTGGAGCCTCAGGGTTCCTTGGACGTAGCTTGGGGACTGTTGAAAGGGGTGAGGGAGGGGCAACCCTAAATCTCTTGCCCCTACTTCAAAGAAAGAAGCTCTATTTTATTATTTTTTATCTAATATCTATCTATTATTATTATCTATGTTTTATTATTAGGCTTCTGCAAATGCTGATTTTTAAATATTGGGTTCCATCTGTAAAATGATTCTGATGAGCTCTGTACTCTAGCACCCACTCCTATCTAGAGCTGAAGAGGATTAGTAGGTTTCAAATTTCCCTCAGTCTACTTTGGATGATCAAACTTGTCCAGGACACATCAAATTCGAAACTCTTTTCTTTTTCTTTCTTTCTTTCTTTTTGGAACTTATTTCTTCAGTGGGATGGAAAGAGAAGAAAAACCTGTGAATACCTAATTTCAAATTCCAAAATGAAGGCACAGTACCATATTGTTCACTCATTTCAATCACCGATCCATTCAGGTCATCCTCCAACATTTGTTGAGAACCTATTATTTGCCAGGCCCCATGTTTTAGCAGAATTAATTGTGTGGAAAATGAATATTTAAAATCAAATCATATTTTAAATGCATTAGAGGAAAAATAATACCACTGTTATTAGTGGTAAATCCTTTTTAGAATGAGATCTTTTGATAACCTGCTTATTAGTAGAGCTATCCTGGAATTCAAAGAGTTTTTTCCCTTTTTATTCTCAAAGTGGGGTTCACTTAGACTTCTATAAAAATTTACAATTATGATAATAATTCTAACTAATTAAAAACAAGAAATTTTTAAAAGAAAAGCTTTCAAAACTGCCACAATGAGAGGACCCTTGAATCTAATCTCTGTCTCAGCCCTTAGCCTTCAGGGAAGCTGAGGACAGGCCATCCAAGTCCAAACCTGGGAGGCTTTGCCTTGTCTCTTGCTCCCTTCCAATGACAGGGGGTTAGGAGGGGAGAGAAAACAGGAGGGGGAGAGAGCATTCTAACCTGAGCTGAGAAGTCCTTCTCTCTACCACAGTTGGCACTGGTTACCTTCTATAGAATGGCTTGTTTAAATGTCACCAGCATGAGGAAGGAGAGGTTTTCTTTTCCTAGTTCACGAGGGCCCTGTGGCTCAAAATGAGGCAGGAACCCACCCAGGGCCAGCAAGCTAATAGGCAGCAGAGTTGTGATCTAGATCAAAGTCTGTGTACCTCCCCAAACTGTGTGATTATGGTACGACTGGCCAAGACAGAGAGGGAACTGGCATCTAAAACCCTGTAGCCCTAGAGGCTGAGGAGGGGGGTACTCCCAGGCTGGGGGGGTGCGGGGGGAGGCCATGTGCAGATGGTGCCATGAGGGAGCCTTGCAGATGCTCCTGGATCATTTCTAAGTGAGCACTTTCAATCCACCACCTCCTCTAGGCCTCAAGGTAAAGCCAAGAAATAGTCATGTTCTAGAATCACTGCTTTTTAGCAGACAAAAAAGAGATTCAGAGAGGTGCAGGAACTGGCCCGAGGACACCCAACTACAAAGTGGTGGGAGTTGCATTTGAATGCAGTTCTTTTTCTTTTTTAATTTTTAAAATTTTTAAAATTTATTTTCAGCGTAACAGTATGCATTGTTTTTGCACACACCCAGTGCTCCATGCAATCTGTGCCCTCTCCAATACCCACCACCTGGTTCCCCCAACCTCCCACCCCCCGCCCCTTCAAAACCCTCAGATTGTTTTTCAGAGTCCATAGTCTCTCATGGTTCACCTCCCCTTCCAATTCCCCTCAACTCCCTTCTCCTCTCTAACTCCCCTTGTCCTCCATGCTATTTGTTATGCTCCACAAATCAGTGAAACCATATGATAATTGACTCTCTCTGCTTGACTTATTTCACTCAGCATCATCTCTTCCAGTCCTGTCCATGTTGCTACAAAAGTTGGGTATTTGGCTTTGTTTTCCACTATTTTCCTCTGCCTCCCAGAAGCAGAGGATGAGAGGAGAACAGATACATAAAGCTTAGCCCAAAGCTCAGTTAACAGGGTGGCAGAGAATTTAGAGTCTAGTGTGTCAAAATCACTGGACATAACCTGAATGGGCCACACAACACTTCTGGAGAAAAAGGTAAGCATGATAACTTGACTGTGAACTTCATTCCGAAATGCCAGTTCTTCCCTGGGCATATTCACGTAAACCACCACCCTTCCTAAAAGAAGAATCTTCTGCCAATGAAAAGGTTTTGGGAAAGACTGGATTCCACTACTGTCTAAAGGCATTGTTACTCTGGCTCCTCAAAAGAAATTTTGTAAAATAGATTGGCCCAGGGTCCTTTTTGTCCTCAGACATGATAATTCCATGCCTCTCTACACAGCTGGTTTCTTGGCTCCCTGGAATTGGGAGTGTTTGCGCTGATTATTCATTCATTCAATTATTCATTCAACATCTGTTATTGAAAACCTACTATGTGCCAGGCCCCATTCTAGGCATTCTTGCTCTATTGAGCCGATATTCTAGCGTGAGGATACTCCTTTTCTTGTCAAACTCATTCTGATTCACAAGATGTTTCCATATCCACAACTCTCAAATTAATACAAGATGGTTAGGGGAGGTACCATTATATAAATGGTAAGAAAATAAGGCCAAGGAAAATAGATGATTTGCCAAACTGCCCATGGCTAGCTGGTGGCAAAGCTGAGAGTTATATCTAAGACTTGGTCTTTTGTTTGATTTTTTAAAAAATATTAGCTAAGTGGAATCCTTGAAATAATATAGCTACAATCAGTGGGAACACAAAGTACATTACTAATTGTGGGTCATGGCCACCTCGAAGTTGAGTGAGAATGAATACATCCGAGGCTTCATTCAAAGGTATTTTCATGACCTTCTTCCAAGATTACTCAATAACACATTTAAAAAAAGGGAGTGGGTTTCAGCTCCAACTCGGTCCCTTCCTTAGTGTAATCATCATCCAAGTTCTTTCCCCTGGACCCCTCTCTGTGCATCAATTTCATCTTGGCACATAAGCCTGGAGAGAGACAAAGCATCTCCTTCTTAAATTGAACTTAAATTTATGGCGGGCAATGTACCTTCTCTTCCACAGGGGCCCTCAAAAGAGCAACTGTTGGCTTCGTTCACAATCTCCAGAGAGACTGCTCACTCTTGCACTCTTGCACCAAGAACTGAGCTCTGGTCATGTGCACAAACAGTGGAAAGGAGATGCACACAGAACAGAGGAAATGAAAAGCCAGCTACCGCTGCCCTGGGGGATGAGGCCAGGGGCTTCTCTACCATAGAAGCAGCTGCTGTCCTGTCCCAGGGAAGGAAAACATTCAGGTCTACTATTTTAAGATGTGGGGGACAGGGGCTCCAGCAGCCCAGCCTCGGGCCATGTGATGGCTGGGGACAGGGGGGCGGGTCTTTGTAAACAAGATGCCCAGGTGTGAGATTAGAAGAATCCCATGGAGAAACCTTCTGATATCATGGTCCACATGATTCTTGCCTAGCTAAGAACATTCTTCTCGAGGTGACAGGTCTGTGGATTACTGAGCACGTGGAAAGAAACAAAGGCATTGAGATGGAAGGTTTAGGGTATAAATGTGTTACAATGGAGGGAATCAAGGTAATGTTACAAAGGGTGACTTCCCTTCCACGTGAGGTGTAGTTGAGATGTATTTGTGCCATGAGCTAGCAACCTGCTTCATATGTGCCTCCCCCACCTGATTGTAAGGTCCACGCAGGGCAGAGGCCATGTCTCTCATCCCTACCTCTGTATCCCTTGATCCTAGCACAGGCCTTGGTACAGAGAAGGTACTAATTAAATGTAGTTTTAAGTTAGTCAATGAATGCAGAACCCAAGGCCTGGAACACAGCCAGTCTGGATGTAAGCCTGTACCCTCAGGGACCAGGAGCTGGGCTCCATCCTCCCTGCCCATCCTGGGCAAAGTTTCTGGCCAGCCTCCCTCTCCCAGGGCGCCCTCACCTCGGCAGACTGGCCTGTGGTCGCTCCAGGCCGCAAACATGTCGCTCACTTTCATACAGGTGATCCGCTTGGACCCTTGCAGGTCATAGCCCTCGCTGCAGGTGAACTGGACACTGGATCCTAACCTGGGAGACAAGGTGTTTCTGTGAGCTCAGCCCTGGGTCTGCCAGGCCCACCCAAGTCCTTCCCTGCTCCACAAACAAGCACCACGCCAAACATTATTTTCCCTCTGGCCCTTCATCTCTACTCCACTGTTGTATCATTTAAAATCTCCACCGAGAGGAACGTCTGCTCTTTATCTTTTTTTTTTTTTTTTTTGACCATTTAATGGTCTTAGGATTGAGTTAAAAGGTGACTTTGTGAACAAAAGAGCCATGCTCTGAGATAAGTACCAGTTAGGACAGCTAAGAGTGGGTGGATGGTACCCATAAACTTTAATGAAAATGGAGGATTATGGGAAGATAGTTTGATTATTAGAAACACTGCAAGATGTGCCATCTTGGGGCCCTAGGATCTCCAGATGATGGAGATATAAGCAGCTGCTGGCACGTCGTTACTGGTGAGGGCAGTTCCTGTACCCCAGGGATAGTTTTGCTGGGTAACACTAGCAGTCTGCAGCTCTCTCCTTCCCCTAAAGCCTACAGGCACTGGTCCCAGGAACTGGCCCAGGAAAGAATGCCAGAGGCCACAGTTCTTTTCCAAAAAGTGTCTATTCCTAAATCCATACTGTCCTCTGCATAGTACCTCTAAGAAGGCCAGCCCTTGTCTTCCCCCCAACCAGGTGAGCCACCCTTCTTTGCAATTAGAAAGTTCCTGAACAGGTCTTACCTGAAATCCGAGCCTAGTCTTTTGCCCCTTTCAGGTATGCCAGGGTCTGGACACATATTATGCCCTTGGGACACACCAACCTGAGTTACTACAAGGCAAAAAACAGCACAAACAGAGATGGGTAATCACAGGAAGGCACATCCGGGGCAGCGGCTCAGGGTGGGGGGTGGACACAGAGACAGAATGAGGCCCTGCCCCGTGGGGCTGTGGGGTTGTGGGGTTTCCTGGTTCAGGCTTCATGAGTGTGCAAGGTGGGGAGCTTCTTTTGACAAATTCCTTTGTGAGCAAAGTCCAAGTGAAATTCATCAAGGGCATGGGGGTTCGAGGCAGGTTCCCCAAACCAGCAACCACCCAGTTCCCTCACCCCACGCCAGTGGCCAGAAGTGGACAGGCCTCAGCCCCCCAGTGATCTCTTCACCCTGTGCTTTGGATCCAGGGGTGGCGACTCTAGATGAGATGATCACCCCCAACCTCAGCCCCACATGGAGAAATGACTCAAAGAAAGGTAAATAAAAGGTGGATGTGTGATCAGGAACAGTAAAGAATGTAAGAGAAAGCTGCAGTCTGAAATTCAAAGGAGGGCCGTTAGCTCAAATGTGGCTATTTCTGCCAAGAAACCTCTTCCCATCGGACTCTTCTCAAGCTGAGTAAGCAGGAAGCAGTGCATCCCCGATCCAACGCCACCGGCCAAGAGCACCACGCAGAGACGGCCCCCGTGGTGGTGCTGGCAGGTGGTGGGATGCTCTCACACTTGCCAACACCAGAGTGCTGTTTATACAACCATGTGCATGGTCCTCTCTGCCAAAGGAGAAGCCTGGTCAGGGGGCGGCGGATACACGGTTTTCTCCTGTCTCCAGTGAAGAGGGTAGAAGCCCTCTGGCCCCTGCTGGTTTACTGTTCTCGAGATGCTCATACTCATGAGGCTGGAGCTCTCTCCCACCTCTGGATTCCTGGCTTTCGGGATGACCAGGAGCTGGGGCCTGGCATACAGCTTGGCCAGAGGACTATCCATTCAAGGCCTTACCCATCCCACAGTCCCAATTGCACCCTCAAGACAGAGATGACAGGGAGTGTGGAACAACATTCTCTGAGTTACCCCATGTCCCTCCTACCCACTCAATGTCCCACAATATGAGCAATGGCTCCATTCCTCATTCATTCACCCACTCACTCATTCTCATACATTGGTACACAGCAAGTATTAAGTGAGCACCTACTATATACAAGGCCCTATTTTTGGACTCCATGGAGATACAACTGTCAGATATCAGATGTGACCACTGTCTTCCAGGAGCTCCCATTCAAGTAAAGATATGAAACAAGCAAACTGTAGAACCACAACAGGGAAGTGATGAAAGACGCAGCTGTAGGGAGGCTGAGAGGGAAGACCTGTCTTATGTTGCTGAGAGAAGCATGGAAGCCTGCCTGGAGGACATGGCATTTAATATGAGTCATCTAAGATCGTAGGATCTGAACACATGGTGAAAGAGGAATGGCAGTTTAGGGAGACAGAGGAACACAGGAAGGTGAAGTGAAGACATGGAAATAGAACTGGGGGTTGCCCAGTGTGGCCAGAATAGAAGAGAGGGTACCAGTGACATGAAGAGTGGAAGGTGAAGCTTTGGGGGTCAGAACTTTGAGGGGTTTAAGTCTGATCCTGAAAATTATGGGGAGCCACTGAAGAGTCCTGGGGTAAAAGGGGCCAGTAAGATGCTCGGTGGGGGTAGGGGGGCGGTGCCTGGGAGATCAGTTGGGAAGTTTTAGGATTGTCGAGGTGAAGGACAAGAGCCTGGCAGTGGGGACGGACATGAGGGCATGGGAATGGATGTGGCAAAGAAAGAGTCCCCAGGGCTCCTGGAAGACTAAAGTGTGGGAAGAGGGAGCAAGGGCATGTCTCACCTGGGGACTGTGGAGTCCTATCTCAGACTCTTGGAGCCTGGAGCTCATTTCTACAGTTAGAAGACTTGTGTAGACCCCATTCAAACCTCCAGGTATCCCAGAGGGTGGCTGGCCAAGGGAACCTGGGGATCTGGACAGATGCCACACAAGCCACACACCTGGTATCTTCTTGGTTGTGATGCACTGAGCTCAAGGCCTCTCAGGGAGCCTCTCCTTCTCCAATATTCCATATTGCCCTGTTAAAGCCAGTCACTCATGCCAGGCATGTCCCCCACTCCCATCCCCTTCCCAGTGAACCCTCTCTTTCCAAGGCTTTCACATCCTAAACTCAGCAACATCACCATTCCTGCCAGAGCAGGACCCCCCAGGCAGGGATAATGAGATGGACGTCCCACTTCCTGGAGCCTCTGTATTCCACAAGCAACAGGAAGGAAGGCAGTAACAGGGTCTCCAGGATCCCCTGGGGGTAGAAAGGCGAGAGAAGGCTCTGTTCTAAGAAGATGAGGATGCCAGTTCTGTATGCCAGTACTTACTTCAGTAAGCCAGCCTCACCACGATCCAGCCCCCCTAAGGACTTGTCAGCCAAGTGCTCACCTTCCTCCGGCCTGGCCTACCCACCCCTGCCCACTGGCCACACCCCTCCCACAGTCCCTGGAGCCCACCGCATGGGAACCATGCCGCCCCTGGTAGCATGTTAACACAGTACAGCAGTTTCCTGCCCTCTTGCCCAGTACTCACACCACCCAGGAAGCACGCAGAGCTAAAGGCTGTGGGATGAGGATGTGGCTGGACCAAAGAAGAGAGCCCACGACAGAACTCACCTACCCAACCCCAGCCCCGCACATGTGCAGCCAACCCTGACACACCCCCTTTCATTAGGCCCCTGGAAGTAAGGCTCAGGCACCATCCTGGAAGTCACCAGCCCGGGGTAAGTACTCACAGTCCCCCAAGACCTCTCTTCCTGGGAGGCCTGAGTGCCAGGACTTCCAGGCTCCCCGGGAAACAAGCAAAGATAAGTCCCCGTGAACTGAACACTTTATGTGTGAATGACGGAGTCAAGAGGGCTTTCCCCTCTCTTTCTTTAATCCCAGCCTCTCCAGCTGCATATGTTTGTAGCATTGGTTCGCTGTTGGCTACAGAGGGATGGGAGGAAAGGGAGAGTGGGCCTTACCCCAAGAAGCCAAAACATGCTCAGAAAGGCAGTGTCTTCCACCCAAGGTGAAGGAGGCAGGGACATGCGGGCAGTCGGGATTGATGGCCAGGACTTGGTGGTACCCACGGACCACCCAGTGAAGGCAGTAAGTAGGGTTTGGGATAGGTCAGGGGGTCCACTCTTCCCCTGAAGTTCAGGACATCTGTCCACAGGGAGTGTGGGTAGGCCACCAAGGGCCAGACACCTGCAGACATTTGGTGGCCTGCCTTCCACACAGTGTAGCCGTGAACCCGTCTGTCTCTGAGGAAACCTCAGAAGGGAGACCCGTGTCTTATAGTAGAGTGATGTGTATCTTTTTCAGAGTTCCTGCATTATTTCATGAGAATAAGCTTTCTTCATCTTTCTGAGGGAGTTTCAGGCACCTGAGTAGCTAATGAAACACATGCCCCCTCCCCCAAAGTGCACCCACAATATCACATGTAGTTTTTAGCCAGTTCACGGACCTCCTCAAGTCCTAGGTGAGGAAGGCCCATCCTAGATTCAACAGCACCCTTGGGAAAGGTTTTGTATCCATTTCACAGATTTGGAAACTGAGATACTAGTGCCTGGAGTAACAGAGTCACTTGAAAACACACAGGGCTAAAAACTTGCTCTCTCAGATCTGGGCCATGTCCCTGAAGTCTGCCGGTGTCTCCAGGGAAAACTCTGAAACGATCACGCCAACCTCAGTTCATCTCCTCTCCTGTGGCTACAGAAGGAATGAGACTGTGAGGGCCAGAGCCATGGCTCAAGCCTGCTCTGCAGACTCCTGGTTTAACCCTCGGTTCCCCTTGCTCCTTCCCCTGGCACCCTCATGCAGCACAGAAGCAAGGCTCCTGGCCGCCCCTTTGCCATCAAGGGCAGAAGGTCAGAGATGACAGTCCCCGGAGACTTGAAGGACCAGAGAAAAATCCCATAGCCAGCCTCAGTTCGGCCGGGGCCTCTCCCCCACCTGGTTCCCTGCCACATACATGGCACAGAGCTCTGGAACCACTGATGGCTGCTCTCCATCCCTCTCAGGAAGCACTTCCAGACCCTTAAGAGAAGTGAGCATGTGGAGGTGAGATGAAAGGAGAGAGTCAGGATGAAGCGGAGAAACTGAAGGAGCAGACAGCAGAGAGGATGTAGAAGAAGGAGGGTGGGAAGATTGGGAGAGAGAGAAGCAGAAAGGCAAAGGAAGGGCAGGAGAAGGAAAAGCAGAAAGCTGGTCATCTGGGCATCCCTAACCATGGAAGCCTCCCTACACTCAACTTCAGAATAAAACCTGAGGAGTTCTTGGGAAAATCTCCATTGCTTTCAAGTCCAGCCCTCCAGGGGTGGCCCAGAACCTTCCTGAACCCCTTCTCATACACTAGCCCAAAAGTCCCTTAGCACAGGCTCTAATCAGTTGTTTCTAGGGTGACATTCCTGCCCATTCCCCAGCACCAGATGTTCCCCTTTTAATCATTCAAACATCAATAGCAGAAACATGTTCTCATAGACAAAATCGCCCCATGCCCCAGCACAGAGACCCCAGCATTGACTGAGGGGTTGAATGCAGGAGCCCACCCTCTAGCCCAGCCAGGTCCAGGGACCCTGGAACAGGATCTTGCTCTGGGAGCTGCAATGGGGAACCTGCAGCTTCCAAGATCCCAGCTGGGGATAACTGACTCCTAGGCAAGGAGCAGAAAGAGGACTGTTTTAGCAGGTGGAAGTGATTCAAAAGGAAAAATAAATAAAGAAATGTAGCAGTAATGACTCCCTGGACTACAGTTACAATGGGAAGTGAGAGGGAAAGAGGATGAGGGAGGGAAGTGCAGGGAGGAGGAAGAAGAGGAGGAGGAGGTGGAGGAGGAGGAGGAGGCAAAGGTCAGACCCTGGGGCTGCTCACTGGCCACTAGGTCAGTGTGTCCATGTGCAGAACCCGAGACAGAAGGAGGCAGGATTGAAGGGAAATCACTCTAGCATCATCTGGCTTCCCTGCAGTCACAGCACCAGTAGGTCTGACCTCAGGCAAGAGGCCCGGCAGGCGAGTAGGCAGGCAGACACTTACACACAGATGTCTTCTGGCTGTTGTGTTTGCTGGGCATCAGCTTCACACCTCGAGACTTCAACTCAATTTGCTTCTTGACTAGAGAGGAGGTAAGAGGGAAAACCATTTTAGTTGTTATCGGTGACTAGGGATGGGGTCCTTCTAGAATAATCCCCACTCTTGGCTTGGGATATTCCAGGGTGGGTCAAAGCCAGAAATCCCTCCGGGCAAAAGGTGTACTTGATTGCAGCAATGCCCCCCAAACCCAAACACCCTCCCTATATCTTCACACTTTGCAATGTGACTTTATAGTTCTTCCCATTAAAAAGGTGGGGTATATTCCCTCACCTGTTGACTTTGGGTTCAGCAACTGGAATTTTGGAGGTCTTGATGTGTCTGAAGGCTTGCAAAGTACCTGTCAGATTAGGCTTGTCCTCTCACATCCCGACCATCCCTGGGAGAGATCATGGTTGGTCCCAGGAGGATGAGAGCTAGTTGGCTAGCTGAGCCCAGCCTATACTAGCCGACCTACTGTGGGCAGGGGAAGCAGAGTCCTGGAGGTCCCTGGGGGATGGTGCCTGGCTCAGGTGGTGCCCTGATGACTGAATTGGGTTCTGATCCCATCTCAGTCTAGTCCACAGCTCATCAGGAGTTTGCTAAAGAGCACAGAAAAGGCATCAGAGCCAGGATGCCACTGTTCCAAAGGCCAATCCTCTGAAGCCATCCACCTCCTTTCTGTCGGACTTCCTCAGGTCCCCAAGACATTTTGCTGGCCTCTAAGGGCTTCATACGTTCTCTGGGTATACTGCTCGATGCATCTGTCCCAGACCCCCAAGCCTTCTCCCTGCTGGCCCCTGCTGGTGGCTCAGCCCTCTCTGATGAGTACCCAGCAGTGGTAGCAACAACTGTGACCAGGCACTTCCTGTGTGCCAGGCCCTGGGCTAAATGCCTTTCAAGTTCTTTTATTCAGGTCAGCATCCCTGACTTGTCTGTTTCACTCACACCTACTACCCACACCCGATCCGTCAGGATGCCTCAAACACTTCCAAGTAGATCCCAAGTGCAGTTTCCATGTCTGCCATGGAAATCTCTTGTGATTCTCCCTGGTTGCCATGACCTCCCATCCTCCCTGCCCCATATAGCCTGTTCTTAATACAAGGGCCAGAGGGATCCTTTTAAAACATAAGTCAGACCCATGCTCCCCAAACTTTATAGCAACGATGTCCACATTAGTCAAATTATGGAAAGAGACTAGATGTCCATCAACAGATGAATGGATAAAAAAGATGTGGTATATATATATAATAGAATATTATGCAACTATCAAAAACCCGAAATCTTGCCATTTGTAATGATGTGGATGGAACTAGAGGGTATTATGCTAGCAAAATAAGTCAGTCAGAGAAAGACATTATCATATGATCTCACTAATATGAGGAATTTGAGAAACAAGACAGAGGATCATAGGGGAAAGGAGGGAAAAATGAAACAAGACAAAACCAGAGAGGGAGACAAAGCATAAAAGACTCTTAATCTCAGGAAACAAAATGAGGGATGTTAGAGTGGAGGGTGGTGGGAGGTATGGGATGGCTGGGTGATGGACACTGGGGAGGGTATGTGCTATGGTGAGTGCTGTGAATTGTGTAAGACTGATGATTCACAGACCTGTACCCCTGAAACAAATAATACACTATATGTCAATTAAAAAAAAAAAACAAACCCTAAGTCAGACCATATTATATCTCTGCTCAAAACCCTTCAGTGGCAACCTGCCTCTCCTAAAGTAAAAGCCCATCTTTCAAGTGGCCTGCACAATCCCATCTGCCCTCCCAGCATCCCCCCCGACCTTATCTTCAACCTTAATCACTCTTATTCGGCCACATGGGCCTCCCTGGTGTTCCTAAAATATGCCAAGTGTGTTCCTGCTTCTACCTGCCAGCTCCCTAAAATGTTCTTCTCCAAGGGTATCTTCATGACTCCCTTTTTCCCTGGAAGCATCTGTGCAAACCCCGCTTCCCTGCAGAAACAAATGCCTTCTCTGACCAGTGATTACAGTGACACCGCACCACCAGCTCCGCAGCTCCCTTCCCTACTTTACATCCCTAACTTTCTAACACACAGGATCATTGGTTTGTGTCCCCCCGCAATGCAACGTAAGCTCCAGGAAGGCAGGGATTTTTGTCTGTTTTGTTCACTGGTGCCTCCTCCATGCCTAGAATAGAGCCTGGTACATGGTGGGCCCTCGATAATCATTTCATTTGCTCCTTACACATCCATCGACCTTGACTGGTGGTTACTATACTTATGTGATAGATAATCACATGGTTTAAGTGATTTGTTATGGGTCACACAGCCAGGAGGCAGCTGTGCTCTTGGTTGAACCTTAGCATCTTCTCTTGTGACCTGCCCCCAAAGCCATCCCAGGGGCACTGTTGATCTCCAGAATCTTTCCTTTGCCCCAGCTCAGTCCTGAAAAACTCGTACTTGCTCTGCACTTGAGGTAACATGCCAGTCCCGAAACTAAAGCCCACAGTGATCAGGCATGTAAGGGCCCATCTCCCAACCCCCTACAACCCCCAGATCTGCCTATATCAAAAAGCTCCCAAAGGGTTTGTCCCCTGGCAAGCTGCTAAACTGAATGCCTGATCAAATTCAGTTACTACCATGGAGTCACTTCTTCCCAACGTGGATTCAAAGCCTTTTTATAAATGTGCATTACTCTCCATGTGTATCCAGCAGGAAAATTTCCAATGAACACTAACGTGGACCCATTATCAAACAGAGGTTATTAGTAGGGAAACATGCATTATTCAAGCCTAGCTAATACAGTGCAGCAGGGGGGAAATTCCTTGGATTCAGTCATCCCTAAGAGAACAGGGCTGGTCCCAGTACTGTGGGGATAGCTCGAGCTCTTCTCCCTGATCCCCTGGCACTGGGGCTGGGGTGGGGAGAGGTTGTCCATGACCCAGTGTGGTCCACTCTATAGGAGGTCTGTGCAGATGACTCTGGGCACCTGGCCAAGAAGGAGGAAGTAAGAGTATTCCCAGTTCCTCGTTTCCTATCCTAGTGTTCTCTGGAAGAAGGGAGGTGAGGAGGGGCCGGTGCACCATGAATGCCATTCCAGGGGTAAATTCTCCTTCAGTTTTCCCTGCAGCTGCTGAAGGGGGACAATGAGAGGCAAGTGGGCATGAGGAGATGGTTAAGAGGGAGCCCTTCTTTCTCTCTTCTCAAGGTTGCACTCAGGAAGAGGCTCCAGAAGGAATCCTTCTAATTTCTGTGCCCATCTACTTTACTTGGCCTTCCCCAAGAAGGGCTGTGTAACCCACCAGGTCAGTGCTTTATAACCCTTGGGCCACTGTTAGCAGTAGCTGACATCATCATTCTCCCCAGCAGGAATGAACTCTGTCCTTCCTGCTACTTACTGCAGGATGGAACTTGCTAAAGCGGTAAGAAGAAGTGAATGAGAAGGAACCTGAGAAGCCTCATGGGGCTTCTTAATTTACATATAAACCTTGGACTATTTACTCCTCTGAGTTGGTCTCAGAAGTTCATGGCCCGTGCTGCCTGTGAGGTGATGTCTGTAAGCACCACACAAAAGCCTGGGGAAGGCAGGGGTCCTGCTCTCTGGATGGTGGTTCCTCACGCCAACAACACAATCTCTAAAGGATATATGACAGGCCCAACTGGCCCAGGCCCAGGCTCTGGGGAGGGGAGCCCATACAGTGGACCCATACCATAGTGGGAGCTGATGAATGCATCAGGAAAGTGGTCTTGGCTTGGGGGGTAAGCTCTTGGCAAGATCCATATTAGTGGGGATGTGGACATCAAGAAATCGCCTCCATATATGCTGGGGCCTCAGTTTTTCAGCAATCCCAGGGAAGTTGTCACACCCTGAATTATAGACAACCAATTCGTCTCTTAAACAGTCTGACCAAGTGGGCGGTGAGTGATCAAGGAAAAAGGAACACTGTGGGAAATCAGTCACAAAATGAGCTTAGTAAGAGCTAGCTCGACAGACCAGGGCCAGGTAGAAAGCATCAGAGAACAAGAGGGCTTCTGCCTCTAGATCTCCACAGTATGCTACTGACAGACCCAATCAGAAAGGCAGGATAAAGTAGCAAGAACCTAGAGAATTTCTGGCATGTATCCATTCATTCATTTGTTCATTCATTCATTCACTCATTCAGGGAGCGCCCACAGTGTAGTGCCAATGATATTACACCGAAGTTCTGGTCTTTAAAATGGATCTTGTAACCGTTGATGCACCGCAGATATAATGGAGCCTGGGGCCAGCTCCACAGTCCTGGCCACACTTGTATGCACACCTCGATGCACATATGTACGTGCCTGCACACAGATCCACACATGCGTCTGTGTCTACAATCAGCACACCCACAGCAAATTTGTGCCCTTGGGTATGCGTGGCCCCAAACACTCACATACAAAATATAATTCCCTTTTGCACATGTTTTTGCACCGTGAACAAAAGCAGGACTCCCAGAGAAAAGTGCTGGCTTGAACTGGTTGATGGAAATCTTACTAGGTACATTCATCTCCTCCGAATGATAATGACTCCAGGAGACTGCCAGGCTGCTCCATTCATCCTTTATATTCTGGTTAATTACAAGACATTTCCCCGCTGTTGTAAAGGTTAGCGGGACACATGGTACACATTTAGCTAGAAGAATCTGGCAATACAAATTCCTTTCTAGTCTGCAGCATGAGTTATTGGGCTGAGCTAGCAGGAGACAAGGACCTGTTGGTGCAGGAGGGGAGGTGCTAAACCTGTCCCCAAGGCTCTGAGAATCACAAAGTGGAGGGAACCTGCAGCTTTTCCTCCTCCCAAAGGAATCAGACTTCCCTTCACAAGGCTGAGCCCAGGCGCTAATCCTGATCACTCCTCTTTCCCCGCCACTTGGCTGTATGACTGGCTGGACCATAACTTCATCTCCCCACACCTGTTCCGTCACCAAACCTAGTTCATTCAGCCTCAGAAAAAAATCATCCAATATATATCTTTCTTTCAGGATTCTAAGCCACTCTTGCCCTAAACCCTTTTTTGCTTGGATTTTATTCACCGATTCACTCTAACTCACCCCACAAAGTGTTGCAGAGGATGATCTTTTAAAAACTAGAATCTGATTTTTCCCTTAGAAAACTTGGTGGGTGTGCGCCCTGTCCCTCCCTTGTCACTGATGGCCTGCCTCTTGCTTGGCCACCAGCCCTGCACATACGCTTTCATTATTCACAGTTCTTTGCTAGACAAAGTCAATGTCTAGCACACTCGCTCCTTACCTTGCTCAGATTTATGCCAAAGATGGAAAATTTGCTGCAGATGCCCAAGATCTAATGCTTCAAGGTACAGACTTTCTAGCAGATGCTGAAGCACTTACTATGGAGAAGAACAGTGGAAGGAGCAGTGGTATGGTATAGAGCTGAGAAAGCCTCGATGTAACGGAAGTTAGGGTTTCGCCTGCCAGGTCAGTGGACTTGGTGAGGGATAAATATAAGACGATTGTGCCATCATTGACCAGGATGTTGCCAACACACAAATAAAGAGGCTGGGGTGGCATCACTGTTTCCACTGTACTGGCATGCTCCATGGCCATGGAAGGCTTTGAGAAGATGAGCAAAGGTGTTAATCTAATGGAAATCAGGAAAGGTGTGATGTTTTATGTTGATACTGCAATTCCTAAACTTATGAGGAGCCTAAAGCTGTGATAACTTCTGAAGACATTGCTCAGTTGGCTACAGTTTCTGCAAATGGAGACAGACAAATCGGCAATATCATTTCTGATGAAATCACAAAAGTTCAAAGAATATCCTCGCAATATGGGGCAGGAAAACACTGGACTGAAGCAGGAATCAAAGGCACAGAAGGTGCCGAAAATTACATATCTCCCTACTTGAATAAGACATCAATAGTTCAGAAGTGGAAATTCTAGGATACTTAGGGTTTCTGGTGTCCGGTCCATGGTACCCAGTCTTGAAACCACCAATGCCCAGTGAAAGTCTTGGGCTATGACTGCTGAAGATGCCCTCAGTACACTCACTTGGAATAGGGTAAATGTCAGCTTGTTGATTATAGCAACCCAAGCTTCAGGTTCTGGTCTCAGGGAAAGAACCAACAAAGCTTTTGCTACTGATGGTGTGGTATTTGGAAAAGAGAACCAGGCTCTGAATTTTCAAGATCATTTGCTTCATGATTTAGGAAAAGTTGGAAAGGTTATTGTAACGGAAGATGATGGCACATGCTTGCAAGAGAGAAGTGACAAGATTCAAAAAGAGAAATATTCAGGTAATCACTACTAGTGACCGTGGAGAAGAAAAGCTCCAGGGACATCTGGTGACCCTTTAGATGGCAGAGCTGTGCTGAAGGTCACCAGGACAAGTGACATGCAAGAGAATGAAAGGAAGGAGTAACAGATACAGTGAATGCTCCAAGACCCGTTGCTGGAAAAGGCGCTGTCTGGATGCCTTGCTTTGGCACATTCCCCCCTTAAATTCACTGCTCTAGCTAACAAAGAGCAAAAAACTGGTATAGCAACAATGGAAAGAGAACACTCAAAATGCCACCAACGACCATTGCCAAAAATCCAGGAGAGGAAGGATTGTCGATAGTTTAGAAAATAATGTACAGCTCCTCAGAAGCTGGTTATACACTATGCTGGGTGGCATTTTGAATATGGTGGAAAAAGAAATCATCAACCCAACTATGGGCAGTAGGATGTACAAAACAACTGAAGTCTGTAAGAAGTACTTTGTTGGGTGCTGCTGATGTGGCCTGTGGGTTAATCACAGCAAACCTCATAGTCGCTAGAATCCCTGAAGAAGACAAGGATCCTGGCAGGGTAGATGGCGGGCAGTATGGGAGTGGAATGTTCTAATTTCTAGACTAGTGCTTTGCCATTGTTAATAGGCTGTGTGGTGGTCTTCACAAACAACTTCTGACAAGTCAGAAAATGACCAGAAGAAAGATATTTAAGGGAATTTCTATGGCCATCAGTTGTTGGTTTCATGGCCTGGGCAATGCTTTTTGTTCTACCTGGCATGTCTTTTTCCCCTCTTCCCTGCTTGGCTACCTCTCACTGGCGAAGGCCTGACTCAAAGGCTACCTCCTCTCTGTGGCTGTGGCTCCACCTCAGGGAGAAGTCACTGCCCTTACAAGACTTCATCCGGGCGTCTGTTGAAGCCCTTTTTCTACTGTGATGTCATGTCCTGTTCTCCTAGCTATTTGTCCCCCAAGCTTACAGATCTGTGACCTGTGACTGACAGAGCCAAGCACACAGAAGTTTCCCTGAACTGTCCGGTGACTGAGTGGATGAAGAAATGACCAACTGTTAGAAGAATATGTGCTTGGAGTTCATTTCCTGGCGAAAGGACTGGGTTGCCCTTGAAAGCAGGCGAGGTGAGGGGTGCTGTATTTTGTGTTCATCCTGTTTTCAGTTCAGGCTCACTTTTGATTGAATTTAGAAGGCTGGCCTCAGGGGCACTGGGCTCTGGGCTCCTGAGCCGGGAAGCAGCAAGTCTGTGATTGGTGGAGGACACCTGGATATCCAGAACATAACAATGAGCCCGGCAAGGGTTGAGCAGCTCAGCAGGTGGACAGGAATTGGAGAGAAGAGTCGGAGCGTGGACATAGGCTGCCTGAGGCACTTTGGCTCAAACCCAAACAGAAGCTTGGGTTTATTACTATAAAAAGCATCTCGATGCATGCAAATTGGTTTCAAATGTTTGAGTTTCTTCGGCAGACAACTGATACTCAGTGTCTCAGACTTCCAGAAAGCAGAGAAGCTGATTCTCTCACTGTGGAGTATCTCCCAACTCCTGGTTCCCAGAGTTCACTTGACAACACAGGCAGTGAGAGGAACAGCAGAGTCAGGCTAGGATTTGGCTGGAGGGAGGGTCGAGCACTGGACAGTAACCATGATGTCGGAGTGACAGGCAGAGAGCCCACGGCTGAGGAGCCGGAGCCACCAGGTCTACCTGTCACTGCATAAGGGGTTCCTCCTATAACAGGGAGTAGAGGTGACTGGTGCAGTCTGAGGCCTGAGGGTTCCAATTCCTGAGCATCTGCCATGTGCCAGATATTTTAGCAAGACCTCCTTCAATTTCCACTAGCCCCATGGGGGGTCAATACCATTCCCTCTCTAGGGACCAGCAGGGCAATAGTAAGCTGGGAGGTATGCTCTCTTCCTTGCCAGGAAAGACCCTCACCAGTTGTGAACATAAGCCTCTGGGGGAATTTAAAAAGGCTCTTCTCAATGTCATTCCTTGCAGGCTTGAAAAGAAAGCAAGAAAGCAATTAGCACTGCAAGAAAGACTGAAAATATCCCTTGCCTGGAGGTAGAAGGATTGATTATATAACCTCAGTGGTCTCCCAGAACTGGAGAAAATTTAAGGAATTTCCATTTCTGTGATTGCCAGACATTTCAGGTACAGGAACCTGCAGTTACGCTTGTAGGTAAATGCCCACTACACAAAACAAATCAAAGAGGAACTGCTCTGGTTTAAGTTGATGGTGTGGGGGTGAACCTAGAGCCCCACCCACTCAGTCCCTATCAAAACAGCTGTGGGGAGAAGCCCTCCAGGCTCCAAGGAACCCACTTTGAAAACCACGCTTCCGGGCTCCCTCCTCTCATGTTACACACATTTGAAGAGGACTCCTGCCCTGAGAGGGGACCGGTGACCTCTGCCTCTACTTTGCCTTGAGTCTTCACATCTCTCTCTCCAGCCCAGACCCTTCTCTGAGCTACAGACTGACAGACCAGCCAGCTACCTACTAGATGGCCCCTAAGCCCCAATACGCCAATATTAATGTAGATCAACATGTTCCAAGCAAATCCACCCTCATGTGCCTCTGGCCCAGGCCACCTTGGTTAACAGTGTCATTTTTTCACCTGTTCCCTCAAGCTAGAAACCTAAAATTCACCTCTGAATGCCCTGCCTCCTTCCTCCACCCCTCTCACTCCCTGATCTAACAGACCACGAGTCCAGGCAGGTGACCGTGGGGAGGCCTCTTCCAGTCTCTCTCTGCCTCTGCCTAAAGTCTAGGTCCTTGGAGATTTCAGGTTCTCTGAGACTCTTAACTGTCCTCCCATTGTCATCTGAGAGTAGTCAAAGATCTTCCTGAAATGAAAATATGATCATGTCTCCCTTGTTTTTAAAAATTTTTTTTAAATAATTTTTTATAGATTTGTATTTATTTATTTGAGAGAAAGAAAGCATGAGCAGGGGGAGGGGCAGAGGGAGAGAGAGAAAAGCAGACTCCCTGCTGAGCAGAGCCCAAGGTGGGACTCCATCTCAGGACCCTGGGATCATGACCTGAGCCAAAGGCAGACGCTTAACTGACCGAGCCACCCAGGTGCCCATATGTTCAACTTTTGTTAACTCTTGTTAAAGACCTCTGATCTCCTGTCTTCAGTGCAGCTTCTCAGTGTTATCTCTGTCTCCCTCTCTGGGCTCGGAGCCTGCTGCCTTGACCGTTGCCCCGCACTCTGGATGGCAGGCTTCGAGCTGGGGCAGCAAATATTTTCGGGGAGAGGGGAGGCCAGAGAGTGCATGAGTTGGGCTGTGGGTCATGTCTCAGCTGTAGACTGCCCAGCTCTAGCCTGGTAGTGCTCCGGAGGCTCTCAACACTTCGTAAATGAATGAGCAAGGCTGTATTCCATAAACCTTTATTTATGGATGCAGAAACTTGTATTTCATACAGTTTTCATGTGTCACGAAACCTTCTGATTTTCTTTTTCAGTCTTTAAAAACGTAAAAGCCATTCTCAGCTTGAGGACCATATAGAAGCAGTCAGAGAGCTGGGTCAGGCCTGCGGGCTGTAGTTGGCCCAGCTCCTCCCTGGACACGCAGGTCTCCGGGGCTCCTCAGACTTAGCCCTTTCTTGCCTTCCCTCTACCTGGAATGTTCCTCACTATCTGTGTGGCATCTTTCTGGAGCCCACACTGATGTTGCTGCCACCTTTTCCTTTTTTTTTTGGCTTCTTTAAGTGCTTCCCGCTAAACTAATTGCTCCTTTATCTCTAATCCTAGAACCCTTTCCCAGGCCTCAATTGTATCTCTTATCTGGCTGCGCACAATTTATAGATTTACGCCTTTTCCTCTCTTTAAGCTGTTCTCCTTGACAGCAGAGCCTCGCCTAGCCGCATTCCCCTTTCTGTGCTGTCACATGACCATGTCACACCAAGATGCTTGAAATTCAGCACGCTTGCCCACCGTCTGACAGCCAGCCAGACTCACACTCACACTGGAACTCTGGTCCCCTGATTTCCCGAGGTAGCACTGAACATCCTGTTTGGCCAAGAATACCCCTAAGTTCTCAGACTGAGATGGGAATGGAATACGCCATGTTGTAGGTTATTCATTTATTTGTTCAATGTATGATTTGGTTTCTGGGGGTAAAAAAAAAAAAAAAAACAACCAACTGTTCATCAATCCATTTAGGGGTTTATAATGATTAGCCCTGAGGTGCTATAAATCACTTAAGACTAATTCCAGCAAGCTGAGGGCTGTGGAAACTGACCCCCTGCTGATGTGTCCCTAAGTCCAGTCCTCACACTTCCCTGTCCTGCCCTGAGCATTGCTAGAGCAAGGGGGCCCGCTGGTAAGGCTCCTAGCCTCCCAGAGTACACAGGGGGCCACAGCAGGGCCTCTGTTCCCCTGTTTCTCACTCCTTTTGGGTTGGCAGATGGGAGGCACAGCAGACAGGAGGGATAGAGAAGAGAGAGATCAGGTTACTGATTCTGGGCTCCTCCTCCTGCTCTGGTTACTGATTCCCAGGCCCCCTTCTCCTGCACTGTGGGTTGGCAGTGGTCAGACTCCTCAGTTCAGCTAGGTGACTTACCTTCTACTCCCTCTGCCTCCGGCCCCCACCCCACTACGGTGAAGGCCTCCCTGTTGCATGGTCGCTGAGGGCCTCATCATCCTTTTGGGGACCTTTAATCCCATCCTATCCTCTGTAAAATGTCCCATCACTAAACCTTCCTCAGATAGCTGGACAGGATGTCTTCTATCTCCTGCTAGGCTCCCTGACTAAAAGCTATTTTTGCCAGGCTTTGGGGCTGTATTTGCAAGCCACCAAGCAGATTATTTTAGTCATTTCCAAGTTTCCTTGCCTTCAGAGCAGTGGTTCTCAATGGGGGGGTGATTCTGTATGCGGGGGTCATTTGGCCACGTGTGGAAACTTCTTGGTTATCATGACTGTGTGTGTTGAGGGAGATGCTACTGGCATCTAGCATCTAGTGGATGGAGGCCAGGGATGCTGCTGAGCACCCCAAAATGCAGTGGACAGTCTCCTACAACAAAGAGCTCCCCATGCCACAATGTCAACAGTGCTGAGGCTCAGGAACCCTGCTCGAGTCACCAACTGAATTACTAAATGATTATTGCATATGCTTGCATTATGTGCCCCCGGTCTGGAAAACACCAGAAAAAGAAGTTCCCAGGGTAGAATCATTTATTAGCACAGTATATATGCCACCATCTATAAACGTGAATACCGCTGGCGTGCAAATCCCGCCTCCCGCACTCCATCGATGAGAACTCGGGCCAGTTACGTGGCTCTTGGAAACCCTGGCTCCTCGTCTGCAGAGAGGGGCTAAGAGGAGGACCTCCTTCCCACAGCCACTGTTAGGACTGGGTGAAGTAGTAAATGCCAGAAGCCTGAAGTGAGAGAAAGCCCTCTGGAAACACTGGCCCACGGGAATGAGCAAAACCTCCTCAGAGCTGTATTCAGGGAGACAGAAGAGGATAAGATAGGGCTTGCTTTTGAGAAGATCATCACTAAAGCAGATTTTCAGACTGTGGGTTGTTAGCTGCTGTAAACTTGTGAAATTCAATTCGAGGCTGCAGTTAACATTAAAAATGGGAAATTTTCAGGGTGCATCATGTTTCCTAAGGGTAAATACCACTTGGTGACATTTTCTTTTTAGTTCTATAGATAGATGTGTGTACTGGGTTGTGTTGGAAAATGTACTTCTTTATGGTGGGATGAGATTAACAAATGAAGTTTAAAAGCTACCAGTTAAATAGGAAAGGTAAGACACTTGAGGCACCATTCAGAGAAGGCTCTCTGCTTTTGCAGAAAACTCACACGAGCCTGTGAATGGATTCAACTTCACCACTTACAACCTGTGTGATCTACGTGTGTTGGGCTTGTTACTAAACCTCTCTGAGCCTCAGCTTCTTCAGCTGCAATGTAGGAATTAAAAACACATTTTGCCACTGCGCTGTGGGGGGGCCCCAGTAGGGCAGTGGGGGACAGGGCCTCGTCCAGGCCTCCTGCACAGCAGGCATGCTCCTGATCTTCTAGAGGCTGCCACAGAGCTCGGTTCTTGTCCCCCATTGTCTGGCATCAAACTATAACCCACGGCCATGCCAAACAGGCCCTCGGGCACCCGAAATAGTAGAAATCCTGGTACCTATTTAACCTGATAAAATGATAATATTCATCTCTGCTTTTCTATTTTGGAAAATACAAATAAAAGATCCAGACAGGTGCTTCGCTTCCACAAAAGCCCACGGTCTGCAGTGGAAAAATGTTTTCAGGAAAGCTCTCAGAGTGAGGCTCTATGAAGCTCATCAGACCAGGGTGGCTTTGGGGTTTATTTTTTAAATATTTCAAAGGTGTCCTGCTACCCTGAGCTAAGGAAGTGAGGCTGTTTAGGAAAGGTCCCAGATTTTACAGGTAAGGCCTCTGCCTCCAGTGCCAGTTTTATCCTAGTTTCAGGCCAGAAAGCCTGGCCCTGGGGGCCTGGTGGCGGGGGCTGCCCCCTGCCCCCTCCAGGTGAGTGGTGGGCCACTGCTGTCCGGAGCCAGAGCCTCCAAGCCGGGGTTGGGAGGGACACACTGCCCTGCTCTCCACCTGAGAATCTGCATTCCCCCCCTGCCCCTACCCCCTGACCCAGCACACCCCTGCCGGGAGGCACTTCGTACTTTTTATCAGCCTTACATGGTCCCATTCTCTGCACACCATTGGTTTTCCTCACTCGCTCACTTACAACGTGAGCCTACCCCACCTTTTATTCCCGAGGGCCTTCCAGGGCCTTCTGCTTAATAGGTGTGCAATACAAGTTCACTGTCGAATCAATCAGAACCAACAACAGCTTGTAATTGGTAGCAGTTAAGGGCTTAATGAGCAAGTTCTAAAGCCCACCCTTGGTGTTTATAAATTTTGTGTACTTCGAGCAAACTCAAGGTTGAAAGGAATGTCCTCATCTACTCCCATACATTCCCTGGACTTTGGATCTCCTCCAGGCCTGAGGAGCTCCCTGTCTTGGGGAGAGCCAGTTCTCCTGGATTGGAGCAGAAATCTGCTTACCTATGATTTCCACCTGCCATTCCGAGTCTGGTTTCTGGCTGCCAGGCAGCCCTTCACAGACTAGGGCACATGAGCTACAGCACTCCTAGAGTTCCCCTGCCCGCGTGTGTAATACATTTGGGTGCTATATAACACAAAAGACAGTCTTCCGCTTTACACCAGGGGAGGTGGAACACCGGTGAATGAGAGGTTGGGCTCTGGATTCAATAGGCAGGAGGAGTTCAGATAACCTTGGGAAACTGGTTTAATTGCTCTGGGCCTCACCTTCCTTGTCCATATAATGGGGATGGTGACACCACTTACTTCACAGTGGAATGATAAGGGTTAAATGAGATGATGCTTATCAAGTGCCCAGCACAGTGCCTGGCTCTTCAAAGGCACTTGGTGGGGCCTGGGATGGGCCTGGAGAAGGGCAGCTCGGGCCACATGACCCCATTGCTGCCTGGGGCAGCAGGCCACTGTGGCAGATGCAGAGATGCCGATGTGGAGACCCTAGGTCTGCAAATAGGAACAGGATGCTAGAGGCATGTCTGGGGACAGGATGAGCTCCCAGGAGTCACTGCAGCCCATGGAGGCAGCATGGCAGCCCCACCTACCTTGGTATTGGGCACTGAAACCACGCTGCCGGTGGTTGCCGTCCGAGGTAAAGTGCAGCCGAAGCCAGTTCTTGCTGCTGATGACCGGGGCTGGGAGGCTGGCTCCAGTGAACCTGTGGGAACACGACATCAGCAGGGTTAGGGGTGAGACAGGGGCAGGCATCCAGGCGTGAACCCATTTCCCATGTGAGCTAGGGCCTCAGTCCAGGCCTAGAGTGGGAAGGAAGGGTGGTGCCACCCTGGCTGCCCTCCAGCGACCTAGGGACTGAGCAGCTTCAGGTGGCTCTTTAGGGGCCCTTCCCACCTGGGTTACCTTAAGAAGCTGTGGAGAGGGTGGGTCCTTCAGGCCAGGAGCAGAGGCCCATCCCCTCCCCCCAGATAGGAGTGTTGACAGGTGTCACTCCCTTGTGCCACAGACCGCAGTTGCAGGAGCTTTCTCCTGCAGTCCTCCCAGCAGAGCCCACCCACCCCCATCTAAGATCCTGATTCCCCCAGCAAAAATCCAGCCAACAACCTCAGGGCCAAGGATCAGTTACCCCTAGTGAGGCCCCAGGGAGTCTGTGGAAAGGGCCAACACAGGTACTCTAGGCAGTGTGGCCCTTCAGTGGTGTGAGAGCCCATTCTGGGATCACTCAGTAGGCCCCAGGTCTCCTCTAGCTCTTCCCCTAGTGCTGCTGCCTCCATAAGAAGCCTCCCCCTTCCTGCTGGGTCCACCCCTCCTCTCTTAGATTAGCCTCTTCTGGCTCCCAGCTAGTCCAGCCCAGAAAGCAGGGCACCGAGGTCTCTCCTGCTGTCACTGTTCAGTGCTCTAGCCTCTTGACAAATTGCCATCTTGGGCCAACTTCCAGGTCAACCAGATCCTTCCTCTTGGAGCACAGGAACCTTCAGGGGCTCCCTAGTAGCTACAAAAGACATGATGCTTTTCAAAATTCCCACCTGTCCCCTGCCGGAATGAGCCTCTACTCAGTGCTGGCCCTCTCCACCATACTCAGGCCAAGCTGTGGTATCCTCCACCCCCTGTGTGCTCCCTGCACCCAGGAACCCCCTCCATCTTATCTTCTCTCGTCTACTTCACAGCCTCCCAGTTGGCCCATACACTGGTGTTCCCCCCTCTTCCTCCCCACATAAGAATCAGGTACAAATCTTCCCAATGCCTCCACTCTGGCAATATCACACCTCCCTCCTGTCTGCTCCCACCCCCGCAGGGACACCCCACCACCAACTCCTAAGCATGTACACTTTGTCCTTTCCTAGATCTTCCCCTTTACTGCTGGGAACAGGTCCACCTGTAGCCCTCTCTCCTGCACCCCCCCATGTCACCTGAGATGACTTCGGGAAGCCCTCAAACATCATGTCCTGAGAAAGCCTTTCCTCTTCTGCTTGGCTTTGTAGCCACGTGGATTTGGGTTCCGATCCACTTAGCTTCAGCACTTAGTAGCAGTGTGACCTAGGACTAGTTACTCAACCTTTCTGAGGATGAGAATATGAATAGCAGCCTGAAGACCTGTGGACAAAGAACATAGCCCAGTCCCAGCCACATAGGGGCTCGAGAAATCTCATTTTCCTTTTCCCTCCTCCATGATGCCACATCACTGCATTCTGATTATGATTCCCTATCTAGGTGTGTGTCTCCCTATGATACCTCCTCAAAGAGGGCACTGTAACCTGGTGGTGAAGCTTGGGCTCTACAGGGATCAGCTCTGTTATCTTAAGAAAAATTACTTCTGCTCTCCATAACTTTAACTTTAAAACGGGGAAAATGACAACCATTCCTTCAAAGAGTTGCAAGGATTAAATAAGGCAATACACAACAAAGACCTTAGCATGGTCCCTGGCAAACAGAGAGCTTTTGGTAAATGGTGGCTGCTCTTTTCTTCTTTTCCACTTGCATTCTTCATCTCTGAACCAAGCACCAAGCACAATGGTTGATACAAAGCAGGGACATCAGGATTCCAGTACAAAACAGGTGGTGCAGTCATCTGAGAATAATTCCAGGAGTTCCATGAATGGACTCTTTGTAAAGGGACAACCACCAGGGATGGGGCAGTTTCCATACAGCTTATGGAACTGTCTTGGGCCTGGGGAAGAAATGGTGTCCCTGAAAAAGAAGGCTGTACGGAAAGGGCCACCATATAGGACCCAGCTCTTCAGGCAGTTTGTGGAAGTCCCACCCGGAGGGAACAGGGAATGGATACCCAGAACTCACTTTCCTCCCTCCCCTCCTCCAGTCTCCTGCTGACGCTTCTGTTGATCTCTCCCAATTAGAAGTCAGAAACAAAGGAGCATACTGATGTAGCCCCACCCACAGTGAAGTCTTTCTAGACACGGAACCAAGTGGAGAAGGTTGGGGAGAGTATTTGGAGGGACAAGTGGAAGAGCTCCGGCATGGTGGGTCCCTATAAATATGTAATAAGCAAAGGAATTAACCAAGTGGTTTCATACCCTGGCAAAACTGAGTTTTTACTATAATGAAAATGCTGACACACACCGAACTCCAGTAATATAACCCATATTGCCATGGTAAGAGCTATTCTAGAAACCAATTACCGTATTTTACCAGGTCCCATTTAAAATAGTTTATTATAGGCTGAGTCATTTAAGTTTTCTAAGGAGCCACAAACAGTATTGTGGTTTTTTCCTTCCCAGGCCAAATTCAATTCTATCTCAATGACAAAGCTTAGAGACTATTTACATAAGGGAAGTAGAAATAGGGAGAATTTACCTGAATAATTCAGAACCAAAGGCTGTTTATTGCAAAATAGAATGTAGGGAGGGTGCCAGAGTCCCAGGAGCAGGAGGAGAGTAATGATCCGGATGGAAAGTGGACTTCTCCAGCCCTGGTACCTGCTCTAACTCCAGCTGCCCAGTTTGGAGAAGCCCCAAGGGACATCTGTTTTCTATCTCTCCCACACCTTTACTCATCCCTAGGACTCCTGCTAACTGTTCCCTCCCAAGGCTTAAACATTCAGGGCCCTGTCGTGCCTTCACACCTTTACTCTGTTCTGCTCCTGCTTCCTCACACATAAATGCACATTGGAGAATTTTCTTCGCAACTATCCCAGGAACTGGGGGCTTCCGTGTTGTTGTCATCACATCAGACTCTGCCATTGAGATGGTGCCCTGTGTCACTGACAACTCTCCAACAAGCCAATGACACACACAATGGCATGGATGACTCTCAGAAGTATTATACTGATAAAAGAGGACATACGGTACAGTTCCATTTATATGAAACTCTGGGAAAGACTAATCTATAGCAAAAGAAAGCAGGTTAGTCATTGCCAGAGCTGGGGGTGAGAGATACCAGCAGGGATCCCCTGGAAGGGAGTACAAGGGACCCTCCTCAGGTGATAGAAATGTTTTACATTGTGAAGGAGATGGTGGTTATATGGGATGTACACATTGGTCAAAGCTTTAAAAACCGTACATTTAAAATGGGTCACTTTATTTTTTGCAAAATTTACCCAAAATAGAGTTAATTAAAAACAGTCTTTAGTGGCTCCTATCCTTGGTGTAAAAGACCTTTCTATGGCCTTAGGCTTTAAAAAAAGAGTCAGAGTGTCCTCACCTCTCTTACCTCCTCCTCCTCTCTCCACCTCATTCTTTCTGTTCTAGCCACACGGGTCTCCTTGCTGTTCAAAACTGGCCAGACTAACATAACATAATGAAAAAGATAAACAAAAACAAAAACAAAACAAAACAACAAAAAAACCTGGCCAGACCTCCTCTGGCCTCAGGGCCTTTGCACTTGATATTCCCTCTGCCTGCTAGCTGGCTCTTCTCCCAGACATCCATGTGGCTCACCTCCTCACTTCGTCTAAGGCTTTGATCAAATGTCACCTTCTTGGTGAAGTCTTTCTGGTCTGACTCCTGCCTGCCTACCTTCCCTGAGCACACGCGCACATACACACACAGACACACAAAAAAACCTTCTCCAACCAAACAGAAGACCTTACTTGTACTTGAGCACACACTGTTTTTTTGTGCTTCTCTGCCTTTGCACTTGCTGCTTTCTGCCCTTTCCCATTGTATGAGCTGGCTGCACAGAGAAGTGAAGAAACTTGTTCAAGGTCACACAGCTATTAAATGGGCAGAGGTGGGAGTCAAACTCAAACCATCCCACTTAGAGCCTATGTACTCAGCCTCTGCATTGTATTGCCACGTACACCCAAGCATGAAGGAAGGCAGTGGAACAGTTCAGGCTGAATTCTATTCTGTTTCTTTTCCTCCCCTCTCACATCCCCCCCGCCAGGATCCTCTTTAATTTTGCTCCCTCTTAGAATCATAATTAAAGGCGAGAAACTCAAAGAGAGATTCTCCCCTTCAAACCTTTCTGTCCACATTAACTTCACTCTGGGGGGCCTGGGGAACTCCAAGTTCGCCCAGGAAACTGCTATTGCAGTATAGCATAAAATGTATTTAAGCAATTACACTCAATTTTTTTTTTTCTTTTTGGTAAATTGACTTCCGTTAAATGGGGCTTCATTAATGGAATCTGGCTTGGGGAGAATAAAACAACAACAACAACAAAAACCACAACCGCTTCCTTTAATGCTTGTAGTTGATTATGGGAAAAGTGGCTTTGAATTCCCCTACAGCAATCTCTAAGTTCTTTTCTTGGTAATAAGAGAGCTCAGAGCAGACTCCCCAGAAAGCATTTCTTCTTAAGAAGCTTCTCCTACAGCCAGGATGCTGGGAGGGCTGAGATGATAACTGAGTCTGCAAGGAATCGCTTCCTAACTGTACGCAGAGGGGGAGGAGTATTAGGAGCTTCTGGTTTAAATTTCAGTATTCCTGAAAACTGACATGCTCAGCAGAACATTCACTCATTCATTTACTCATCGAGCACATATTGGATACGAGGCACTTGCATCCAATATGGATACAAGTGGATAAGTGGCACTTGCCAGTGGGTGCCACTCCCACTGGTTTCCTGGATATGGGCAGTCCTTGCAAAGCCTGAACTCTACCATATTCATCTGTACAACCTCAACTCCTCGGTCAATAGCATCTGGCTTCTGGGCTCCCAGAGCATCTCCTGTGGGCTTTATCTCTCAGCTAAGCTATGTGCACAGCCTGAATCTGACACAGGGTTAGAGAATCTCTGCATCCCAGGGGCAAGCAGAAGCCACCCTTCCAACTCCAAAGCTGGCTGGAGAGAATACAAAATATAGGAGGTGTGTCCCACTTTATCCCCACTCCCACACCCACTTCCCTCCCCACCTGCCATCTGCTCTCCTCTATGGGGGATGGAGAAGGCACCATGATGCAACCAGGAAAAACCCTTCTGGAAATGGCTTAGTGGTGGTAGGTAAAGGGTACCAAGGCCCTTGTTGGAGACCTGACTCCTGCTGCCACTGCCCCAGCCACCTCTTGTCAATAAAGTGAACACTTATTGACTCAGCTCTGATACTCATTCTCATCACCAATGATTTCCCTATCAGTTTTCCTTTAGCCAAATGCCTAGGATTCTTGCTAAGTCAAGATAAATGCTTTTCCCAGGACAAATCCATGATATCATCTATTTTCTTGGAACTGGGCAAAAGCTCGGGATGAATGCAGTTCTCTTTTGGATATGGACAGTTGGAGTCCCTAAACCTTAAGACCTATCTTTGGAAAGGCATCCCAATATCTGGTTCTCAGCAGTGCCTACCCAACCCAGTCAGTCATTCAGGCAGCTCTGAGCAGCTGAGCCACAGTATGAAAATTCAAATCCCAGCTACCCACCTGGAGGTTTTGGGACTTGTCTAACAAACCCAAGCTTCTGCCAATCATTCTTGCTCCTCAGTGTTCTTTCTTCCCATAATCCACACCATCTTCCTAGTCACCCAAACCAGGCATCATCCTTAACTCCTCCCATTCCTGCTCTCCGTGACCAACTGCAGCCACATCTTCTCTGCCTTGTGACCTCATGATCCTCACCTGGACTACTAAGACAGCCTTCTGTCCTGCCCTCTGCCCTCAATCCCTCTCTGTATTCTGGGGGTAGATTTCCCCGAGTTCCTGCCTTCCTAGAAACCCAGCAGCAAAGGGCCGCTGGCTCCAGTATTACAAAGTCTAGACTTTTTCATGTCTTCCCTCTCCAGTGACACCCACTTCGAGCCCCAGCTTCTTTCATGTCTCCATGCTTCTACATATGCTACTCCCTCTACCTGGAATGTCCTTTCCTGTTGCCCTACCTGACTTCCTGGGAAATATCACTGCTCCCATAAACCTAACCAAAATGTCTCCTTTTCTCCACCTCTCTCTTTCCCTGCCCGATGGGAGAAACATTTGCCTTCACTGTGGCCCCTCTGCACCATGCTCATGCCCCTGCCATCGTACTGGACACACCAAATCATAACCATCTCCCTGACTAGAAGCCAAGCTCTGTAAGAGCAGGGACAGAATTTTCTTTATCTCGCTATGTCCAGAAACACAGCACCGTGCCTGGCATGTGGAACAAGTCAATTCCTTAGAACAGGGGTTGGCAAACTATAGTTTGCTGTCTGTTTTTATAAATAAAGTTTTATTGGATCACAACCATGATCATTCATTTACGTATTGCCTCCTTTTCAAGCTATGATGGCGGAATTGAGTAGTTGGGGCAGAAACTATAACCTGCAAAACACCAAATATTTGTCTTGCCCTTTACAGAAACAATTTCCTGACACCTACCCTAAGCCTTGCAGATGACATAGCTTGTTGGTAAAAAGTAATTTCCAAGTAAGGAATAATAAAGGAATACATACACAGCTAAAATATTTCCTGATAGTGCACAAATACTTCAATGTACATTTATGCATCAATCCATTTAATGTAGTACCAAGGTCTTTTCTTTGATCACAGTTTTGTTCTTCACAATCTCTTATTTAAACTCCATCTATAATGCATCGTTCGCCATATCCGATTCAGCTACAGCTCATTCAGTCAATAAATATCTATCGTGCACCTGCCATGTGCCAGGCACTGTGTGGGGGCACTGGGGATGGAGTGGTGAGCAAGACAGTCCTGGTCCCTGCCCCGATGGAACTGAGCAATTGTCTCAGTCACTCACACCTAATATTTAGGAAGCAATTCTTTTTTAGAGATTCTCCTCCATGGAGTCTTTCCAAAGCACTCAATTTAGTTTCCATAGATGCAACTCTATTTCCTTTCACACTCATATTTCATCAGTTTATGTGATGTTTAATTTAAATCACATAATTACAATAACAAGTATGACTGGCACCAAGAGAGTTGGCAACAGACCCATCTGATTCCCAGAAAGTGCAAGACTCAGCTGGTGGGAGCATGGAGGGCATGGGCTTTGAGGGGGGGTGGGAGATGGCCTGCAGGCCGCTGGTGCTTAGAGTGCCACAGGGCATTGGTCAGGAAGTTCTAACAAGGCCATGGGAATTCCAGCTACCCCAGGAAGCTGCTCTGGTGGAGAGGGCTAAGAGCACTTCCGTTATACATGTCTTGTGAATGAATGAATCAATGAATGAACGAATGGCAGTCTCCTGCTTTCAGCTGTGGGCATCTTTTCTAATCACATCCCCTTTGCTACTAGGAGAGTGGGATTCAGTTAATATTAAAATCCTAATTGATGAGGACTTCACAGGACTTCCAGACCTAAGGGCCAGCTATGTATAGATCTCAACTACAGCCTTCCCAACAGATGGTCAGTTCAGATCTGTTCTGAATGCTTCCCAAGACTGATAAGTCAGCTTCTTGCCAAATCCTCCCAGTCCACTTTGATTTACCCCCACCCTTTTCTTGAAGCTTTCTGCTCATCCTTGAGCAGGCATCTTATAGCCACTGGCTCCAGAGAGTCTGGCTGGCTTCTCCTGTGTACCTTGGGACTCCTTGCACGTCCTCTACCCTGGTGCTTGCCTCACCAAGAATCATCCAGGGGTCTGCCTCATCCTCCAAACTGTGCGTTCCTGAAGACAGGGGCTATTTCTTTCTTCTTTAATTCTTTCATCAGTACCTTCCATGGAAACCTAACACGCCTCCATAAACATTGCTTACTAGAAGAAGGAACGCTTGAATGAGTCAATGAATGAATGAGATCCTTGCTAGTGAAAGCAGAGGGCATATGAGGGGGAAAACAGACCAGCAGGTGAGCCTGGAGACAGTGGTGAGAGCCTCCAAGGCCATAATGGGTTTCATCCTGGTTTCCTATGAAGATGCGCCCCCACACTCCCTTGGTCCCTCAGCCCTCGCCCTATCCCCTACTCATTTGCCAGCTGCTCGTACCTTTCTGGGGGACTCTTCTCATCCTGACACATCCCCCATGCACTAACCGTGAGGTCTCGTAATCAATGTGGGCAAATGTTCCTCCTTCCCCAGAAGGAGCTCAATAAACTCAACAAATTACCAGGGCTCTTCCCTGTTCAGCTAATTGTTAGCCCCAGGGAACCCACACAAGCTACATCAGGTAAACGCTTTTCCTCCAGATGCACTGCTCCCTGGAGGGCGAGTATGTGAACCAGGAAAAGGGAAGGACGGGCTCCCGGCACTGTCTGCCCCTGGGATGTGGGTGTCATCACCTCTGGGGGTCCTGGGGCCTGTGCGTTGGGGGTGGCACCTTGAGGAGGGCTGGGAGTGGCTTCGGGTGCTCATTTTTTGCATTCTCTGCAGGGCTGCTCACCCAGAAAGGCTGCTGGCTGAGGCGTCTCCTGACTGCGCAGAGCAGACTGGCACTGGGTCTGAGAACGGGAGCGGGGCCTGAAGGGCTGAGCTCCGGGTGAGGGGGCTCCCGGCATGCCCTCTGCTACCTTCCAAGGCCCCCGCGCCTCCCTCATTTTCTGTCAGTCCCACTCCCCTCCGTGAGCTACTGACGTCTGAAAAGCATGCGCCCCGCCGACCCCACGCGACCCACAGGGCGCGCCTGATTGGCTCAGGGTGGCCACGTGACACCAGTGGGGCCAATGGGCCCATGGGAAAGGGCCTCACCCGCGGGAGGGAGATTCCGGAAAGGGTGGCCCCACATCAAGTCTTCCACCTCTGACCCTGTACCTCCACCCCATCACTCTCACGGGATGTGGGTGCCTCGTACATTGTCCTCCTCCACGGCCTGCTGCCGTCTGCCTGGGACAGAATCTAAGCGCCCTCTCCGCCCTGCCCTGCTGCTGAATCCTTAGCTAGCCATTCTCTGCTCCCAGCCCGGGTCTGCATTGCACCAGGTTAGGCTGGAGAGCTCGCCTGGAGAGTTGATGGCCCCATGGACTAAAATGGTAAAGGCTGCCCCATCAGGCCTGGCCCCGGAAGTGGGTGCCTTAGGAACGTGGTGGCCGAGGCACACTCACACTCAACCTGACCCTCTCGCCTTCCTGGCTCAGGCCTCTGCCTAGGTGGAGATGTCCCCTGTCTGGGTTATCGCCTGTCTTGTTCCCCTACACAGAGGCAATAGGTTTAAGGAGGTCAAACGTTAAGGGCCAGGCCTCTGGAACCAACACAGCCTTGTATTTGAGTCTGGGCTCCACTATTTACTAGTTGTGTAAGTATGGGGATGTGCCAAAAATTCTCTGAACCTGTTTCCTCATCTGTGCAATGGGAGTCCTATGAACATCTGTGCTTATGTATATAAGGTGTCTAGGATTGTACCTGACACACAGCAGGTGCTTCACAAATGTGAACTACTCTCCCCCACCCTTGTTTAGCTAGGTCTGAGAGGAGGAGAAAGGATGGGATCTTATCAGAGCCTTGAACCCTATCTTCCAGTGCATACAGGGTTTAAGTAGACCCTGGAGTAGCCTAGCCTAGGTTTCCCTAGAGAAGTAAGGATTCCTGCACTCAGTCTGGTGACAGGACAGTACATGGGGGAAAAGACAGGGCACTCTGTGTCACCCAAGGTAGCCAGTCCATGTGGCAGCTACCTTCCCTTCTCCCTCAGCGGCTCTAGCCTTGCCTCCACCAGTTCCTGCTCTCTCAGTCTTGCCCATCTTCCACCTGTCACTAGCAGACATGAGTCAGAGAAGGGGCCTGTCCTCCTCCCAAGGATGGTGGCAATGTATGCCTTGCAGAGGCCTCTGGGGATTATATTTGGATAATACTTCTCATCCTGAGGAAATGTTTGCAGATGGCTTACTGAGGAGCCTCCCACGCCAGCCTCTGCCTGCCACTCGACTGCCACTCTTAGCTTGAGCAACATCAATGTCCCCCTCCCCCTCCAGGAGGAGGCAGCTAGCCAGCCCTGCCTGAGAGCCAGGCAGCTCTGAAGCCCTGGCTGAGGGCATGAGCCTCTAGTCAGCTGGAGAATGGATGGGCTAAAGCATCTTGGTGATGTGCAGGCCAGTGAGCAAGGTGTCCTAGTCAGATGGAGCTGGACTTGGATCCTGCCTCCACATCCACTGGCTGTGTGACCCTGGGAGATGGCTTCACCTCTCTGAGTCTCTCTTTTCCAGTATGTGTATCACAGTGCTTTGTGACAATTTGAGGTGCTATGATGATGCTCGTAAACTCCTGCTACGCCTTCAAGACATAGCAGCCACATATTCTTGATCACGGCATGTCTCCAGAAAGCAAGGGAGAGTCGTGGGCCAAGGGCTAATACTTACTAAATAGAAAGCAGTTTGGGGGGCACCTGGGTGGCTCAGTGGGTTAAGCCTCTGCCTTTGGCTCAAGTCATGGTCCTAGGGTTCTGGGATTGAACCCCACATCAGGCTTTCTGCTTGGTGGGGAGCCTGCTTACCACCCCCCCACCACCTGCCTCTCTGCCTACTCGTGATCTCTGTCAAATAAGTAAATAAAATCTTAAAAAAAAAAAAAAAAAAAGGCAGTTTGGGGTGGAGATTAGGAAAATGGGCCCTGGAAGTTTCCTGCTTGGGTTCAAGTCTCATCTCTTGTCTAACTATCAGCTGTCTAACTATGGGCAAGTGGCTGACCTGCTTTGGGCCTCAGTTTTCCCTGCTATTTACTAGGGTAACAACAGCACCCACTTCATAGAGCTGACAGGAGGTCTAAATGAGATAATGGGTATAAAAGCTCTTGGTATGGAGGGGCAAGATGGTGGAGAAGTAGGAGACCCTGTTTCAACCAGTCCCCTAAAGTGAGCTAAATATCTACCAGAACATTTTGAACACCCATGAAATCAGCCTGAGATGTAAGATTATACACTTCTGGATCACTACAGGGGCAGAAGACACCAATGGAGAGGTAAAGCAGAGTGGGAACACTCGGACTGATATCAGAGGATAAGCAGAAGGGGGAGGGAGCCACCAGAAGTGACTCATTGGAAAGTAATATCTCAATATGAAAGTGCCCTGTGATTGGGGACCAGCATTAACTTGGAGTCTGGTTAGAAGCACTGAAAGAGAGTAAAAGATCTTAAGAGGCAACTGGTGGAATCAGGTGGTCACAGGCACGGGCCTAAGCCCATGGTCCCAGGACGGTCACCACTGGCAACCACCCATGCCAGAAAGAGTCCAGCGGGGGCTCACGTCCGTGGTCCATGAGCCCATGGCTTTCCTCTGCTTGCACCACTGCTTGGGCTGGGCCCACTCCCACCCGTGCATGAGTGAGTCTGGTATGGGCACTGGCCCATGGTCTCTGGGCCCACTGACTTCTGCATGTGACCTGTGCTGCCACTGGGTGTGAGTGCACCGGTCGAGGGCATGGACCCCAGACAGCAGTCCCAGGAATGGCAGTCACCTGGGATCGGGCTCACCCGGACCAATATCATTCATGGCTTTAGTGGCACAGGGGTGCGCACCGCCTGTGGAAGGCTACACCGTTCAGTGGAGTTTGCAGAGGGGGAGTCTGTGTGTTCTGGACCACCCAGAGGGGAGCAGACTGAGGCTTCTCTCTGAGCCAGAGGTCTGGGTGCAGACGGTTTGCTTTCCACTAACCCTCTGAAAAGCCCTGCAAAAAGCCCCCAAAGAACAAAAACCTCCAGAGAACAAAAGCCTGAAAAGCTGGTTTTCACAGAGCCAAGCTCCTTGATAGTGGGTGGGGCAACTCAGCCCAAGCAGGACTGACTGAAAACAAACAAACAAACAAACATGGCAGGCCCCTCCAGCAGAAGACAAGCCAAAAGAACCAGAGGATGTTAATCACAGGGTCCCCATAAAACTGTAAAACCCCAACATCAGGGGAAAACAACATATTAAGCTCCTGGTATTGCCCCAAAACCTGTATATTTCATAGACAACTTTATTTTTTTTTAATTCGTTCTCATGATTCTTGTTCTTTTAATTTTTTTAACCTCCTTACCAGTACAACTAGAGGTTTAATACAACATACTGCATAACAACTTTTTAACTTGAACTTTTTTCATACATATACCTGTTTTTTTTTTCTTTTTTTATACATATAGATATAAGCTTCAAGGTAATCCTTTTTCCCTATTCAATACTACCTCTATATATAAACCAGTTTTAATTTCCCTGTATGTCTGGAAATTTGAGTCCTTTAACAAAGATAACAACATTCACCCAGGAAGAATCGAAATAACCTTCCACATCCACGTCAAGGATTTGTAAACACCTTCCCATCTTATTATTCTGTTAGTATTTGTGTATTTGTTTTTGTTTTTGTACTATTTAAATCTTATTCTTGGGGTTCATTTTGGCTGGTTTTTTCTTTTTTTCTTTTTTTTTTTCTTTTACTATTGTCAGTCTTTTTGTTTGTTCGTTTTTGTTTATGGACCTTATAAATCTTACTTTTGGGGTTCATTTTGGCTGGGTTTTCTTTTTTCTTTTCTTTCTTTTTTTTTTTTTTTCTTTTTGGTGGTTGATTCAAAAACTTTCCAGGGTGCACCTTGCCTGGATTGTGGTTGATATATTCAGCTATACATCCCCTTAACCACCTCTCACCAAAATGATTAGGAGGAGGAACACCCAACAGAGGAAAAATTCAGAGACTGTGCCCTCTGTCACAGAACTATTGGATATGGACATAAACAGTATGTCAGAAAGGGAATTCAGGGTAACAATTATCCGAGCAATGGCTAGTTTCGAGAAGACCATTAGTGGCAACACAGAAACTCTAAGGGTGGAAGTGAGGGCTAATCTGGCAGTACTAAAAAATGCTATCAGTGAGATCCAATCTAATCTAAATACTATAACAGCTAGAGTAATCAAGGCAGAAGATCAAATTATTGATCTAGAAGACAAACTGATAGAAAAGAAGGATCAAGAGGAGGCCTGGAACAAATAGCTTAGAAGTCATGAAAACAGAATTAGGGAAATAAATGATGCCATGAAACATTCCAACATCAGAATTATTGGGATCCTTGAGGGGGTGGAGAAAGAGAGAAGACTAGAAGATATATTTGAACAAATTCTGGATGAAAACTTCCTCAGTCTGGAGAATAAAACAAATGTTTGTGTCTTAGAGGCAGAAAGGATACCCCAAGATCAACAAATCTAGAAAGACTTCCAGATGCTTAATTGTGAAATTCACAAATCATAATCTTAGACAAGAGGTCCTAAGGGCAGCTGGGGGAAGAGATTCCTTATGTACAGAGGAAGGTCCATCAGAATAACATCAGACCTGTCCACAGAAATCTGGCAAGCCAGAAAGGGCTGGAAAGACATATTCAGGGCACTAAATGAGAAGAACATGCAGCCAAGAATACTTTATCCAGCAAGGCTGACATTCAAAATGGATGGAGAGATAAAGACCTTCTAAGACTGGCAAGGTTCAAAAGAGTATGTGGCCACCAAGCCGGCAGAATAAGAAATATTAAGGGGAGGGTTCTATAAAAGAAGAAAGAATTGAAGAGTGACATAGAACAGAAATTTGCACAATCTATAGAAACAAGGACTTCTCAGGCAACATGATGTCAATAAAAACTTATCTTTCAATAATCACTTGCACAATGTGAACAGCCTAAATGCTCCCATAAAAAGGAACAGGGTTGCAGACTGGATAAAGTGACAAGACCTGTCCACATGCTGTCTACAAGAGACACGTTTGGAACCTAAAGATACATCCAGACTGAAAGTAAAGGGATGGAGAACAATCTTTCATGCCAACAGGCCTCAAAAGAAAGCTGGGGTAGCAATTCTCATATCAGATAAATTAGACTTTAAGCTAAAGACTGTAGTCAGAGATAAAGAAGGACACTACATCATTCTTAAAGGTTCTATCCACCAAGAAGATCTAACAATTATAAGTATTTATGCCCCCAATATGGGAGCAGCCAACTACATAAGCCAACTGTTAATCAGGATAAAGAATTATATTGATATGAACACATTAATTGTAGGGGATCTTAACACGCCACTCTCCGCAATAGACAGATCATCTAAGCAGAAAATCAATAAATAAACAAGAACTTTGAATTACACATTGGACCAGATAGACCTCATATATAGAACATTCGAATGTTTCATATATATAGAACATTCTAACCTAAAACAACAAAAAACTCATTCTTCTTGAGTGCACATGGAACTTTCTTGAAAATAGACCACATACGGGGTCACAAATCAGGGCTCAACTGATACCAAAAGATTGAGATTATTCCCTGCATATTCTCAGACTACAATGCTTTGAAAACTGGAACTCAACCACAATAAAAAGTTTAGAAGGAATTCAAACACTTGGAAGCTAACGACCACCCTGCTTAAGAATGTTTGGATCAACCAGGAAATCAAAGAACTTAAACAATTCATGGAAACCAATGAGAATAAAGACACATCACTTCACTTCCAGAAACAAGACGAAAATCCCTTCCTTTAGTTCTAATTAGAAAAAGCTCACTGGAGGCCTCCAAGTAGTCCCGCTGGGGGGTGTGCCCATGCCTGGGGCCAAGAGCATAGGCCCCCACTGGAACTATTTCGAGGACAGTTCTCTAAAAGAAGGGATGTGCTTAGAAGGAGGGAGTGGCCAGTGCTAGGAAGACCAAATGAAAGATACTCATGTTGGTTGAAGGAGGCAGGGAGCTGGACAAAAAGATCAGGGACCACTCTTCCTACTCTGTGGCATAATCGAGTATTTTTGTCAAGGCCTGCGAGGGATATCCAGTCATACTTTGCTGTGGGCGTTCTCTCCCCAAAATTGGTATTATTCTAGACCTCATCCTCTCTTCCTTTGCTGTGTCCTACCGGAGGTAAGTAGGCATGCCTGGACCTTGCCATGCTCATCCCATGCTTGTGCTTGATCATCTGTTCCATTTCTTGTCCATTGTCCACTAAGCCACTGGACTAGGTGCGGACACTTCACTTCAGCTTTGACCAACCTGTGTTCTAAACAGTAGACCCAGGTTCTGTTTGTACCTGCACATGCTGGTGTGGTTCTATGGGCTATCCACGTCAGTCTACCTGCTAGACTCAGGACATTCCATGACCTGGGGTAAACTGACCGGATCCATCTGGAACAAGAGATCCATCAACGCAAATGAGAAAAGTGTCCCCTGAATCCCTCAAATGTTGAGATTTAGACACATTATTATTATTATTATTATTATTATTATTATTATTATTCCATCTGCCCTCCTACTGCAATACTTGGCCTTGTTCCCTTCTGGCTTTCTCCTCTCCTTGGTCCTAGCCAGTGGAGTTCCTAGACTCCCAATAGTGGCAAAACACATGGACTTAAGAGTCAAACCAACTTGAGTCTGAGGCCTGGCTCTGCCACTCATTGCTGTGTGGCCCTGGAAAAATTAATCTCTCTCTCTCTCTAGGCTTTTCTGGAGATGATATACTTAAAACATTACCATCATTCTTTTTTTTTTAAATTTTTTAAAAACTTTATTTTCAGCTAACAGTATTCATTGTTTTTGCACCACACCCCGTGCTCCATGCAATCCGTGCCCTCTCCAATACCCACCACCTGGTTCCCCCAACCTCCTCCCCCCCCGCCCCTTCAAATCCCTCAGATTGTTTTTCAGAGTCCATAGTCTCTCATGATTCACCTCCCCTTCCAATTTCCCTCAACTCCCTTCTCCTCTCTAACTCCCCATTACCGTCATTCTTATTAAAATATGATATGGTCACATGAGATTGAGTAATAGTTCTTGGCATGAGGTTAGTGCCAAAGAGCCTAAGCCTACTGTTTACGACCCTGCCTTTCCCACCAGTCTGGCTTCCAGGAAATTTCAGATGCCTCTCTCTACCACCACCTCCTTTCCTAAGACATATCCATCCTTCAGATGCTGCTTATAAGTGGCCATCAAAGAATCAGTGACATTGCTCCACAACTCACAGCTATTTGTTGAGATGTGTGTGCATGTGCACACATATATGAGTGGCGAATGAGTGAGTGAATGAACTGAAAGAATCTAAGAGTGAATTAATTGGTAAGCAAACGAGTGAATTAGTGACTTAATGAGTCAGCAAGTGCATGAAGAAGAGTGTTTAAAATTGAGCAGACCATGCTCCTTGGTCCCACAACTAATCCAATAAGTGGTGGCATAAATTTTTAATCTTTATTATTATAAGCAGGGGTTAAGAACAGCACAGGAAACATTACAGACCACCAGCTGGATGAGAAAGACACTGTATTCCTTCCCTATTTCTGCTTTAACAAATTTTTACAAATTTTGTGGCCTGAAAGAACACACTTGTCTTAAAAGTTCTGGGTGGTGGGTGGGGGGAAGGGCAGGAGCCCAAAATGGGTATCATGGAGCCAAGATCAAGGTGTCTGCAGGGCTGTGCTCTCTGGAGCTCTAGGGGGGGGGATCTGTTTGCTGGCCTTGCCCAGCCTCTAGTGGTCACCTTGTTTCTTGGCTTGTGGTCTCTTTCTCAACCTTCAAAGCTGACTGTACCACATCTTCAGATCTCTGACTCTGACTCTCTGCATCTGTCACTGCATCTCCATCTCAGACTTCTACACTTCTACCTTCCTCTTACAGGGACCCAGGTGATTACAGCAGGTCCACCCATGTAACCCAGGGTAATCCTGTCATTCCAAATCCTTAACATAATCACATCTGCAAAGTTCCTTTTGCCATGGAAGGTAACACAATCATGGGTTTTGAGGTTTCAGATGTGGGTGTCCCTGTGGAGCCATTTTCTGCCTACCATGGATACTCCACTCAGAGGGTATGTGTAGGCAGATTCCCACCCCACAAGAAGATGGGCAGGAGGGGGATGAAGGAAGCATCAAAGCATTTATCAGATGCCCAAGTCAGGTACCTTTGCTCTTCTTCTTGTTTGAGCACTGGGATTTATTATCATTATTATTATTTTAATTTAAATTCAACAATTAACGTATAATGTATTACTGGTTTCAGAGGTAGAAGTCAGGGATCAATCAGTCTTATATAATACCCTTGAGCGCTGGGATTTTTGAAACCTCCTCAGGTGGTTCCAGCATGTCCTGCAATTCAGAGAACACTGTGATGGAAGATATGCCAAGAGCACATGTTGCTATGGTTGAGGGTCAAATCTGCCCAGAGATTTCTGGAGGAGATGGATCAAGAGCAGGGTATCTCAACTGTGGGTACACATTACTGTCAGCAAGGGAGATTTCCGAAAGACTTTATTTTGAAATAAGAATAGAGTTGCAGGTTGCGGGGGCACGTGGGAGGCTCAGTGGGTTAAAGCCTCTGCCTTCGGCTCAGGTCATGATCCCAGGGTCCTGGGATCGAGGCCCACATCGGGCTTTCTGCTCGGCAGGGAGACTGCTTCCCCCTCTCTCTCTGCCTGCCTCTCTGCCTACTTGTGATCTCTGTCTGACTTGTGATCTCTGTCTGTGAAATAAATAAATAAAATCTTAAAAAAAAAAGCATTGCAGATGACAAAGACAGTACAAAAATTTCCTATAGACCCAATCACCCAGCTTCCTCTAACATTAGTGTCTTATATAACCATGGTAGACGTACCAGAAGTTGACATTAGCTCAGTGGAAGACTTCATTCAGATGTCCCCAGTCTTTCCACTAATGTGTTTTCTCTTGGTCCACCATCCAGTCCATCAATTCCCAGAGACCTGAGACATTAAGTCTACTTGATTTCTAATCTGGTTCTGTTTCTCAGGCTTTCCTTGCTTTCTTGACACTTTTGAAGGGTACTAGTCAAGTGTTTTGTAGAATACCCCTTAATTTGGGTTTGTCTAATATTTTCTCAGGATTAGACCGGGGTTATGCAATTGGGGGAAGAATATCATTATTGGTTAGGGTGGTATCTGCCAGCTTTCTCCACTGGAAAGGTACAATTTGTCCTTTTCCACACACTATTCATTAGAAGTGAGTCCCTACATCTGGCCCATTTGGTAAAGGGGTACTGGTTCCGTTGTTCCCATCACTGCAGTTAGTTCCTATCCACGGCTTTGTTACCATCTCACTGCTCTTTACTGATAAGGTAGTAATGAGCAATACCCAGAACATAATTAGCAAAGCTAGAACTTTAATTCATGTCTGCCTGGCTCCCAAGGCCATGTTCTTTCCACTTCATGTTACCAATGCTAAATCAAGGGGATCTGATTGGATTTGTATTCAAGGTGAGAGCTCCCCCTCAGCTTGCCTACGTAGTGTTTTTCAAATCAGTCCATGGACTGTAACCCATAGTGGGTCATGAGACCAATCTGTAGGTCTGTAGGCACTTTGAATAACAAAATAGACCATAACAGAATAAAATAGAAAATACTACTTCACACACATAGTAAGTATAATTTGTTATATTGTTTCTGTAAACTCTGTGTTTAGAGAACTTCATCTTTAAAATAGGGATAAAAATAGCAGCCCTGCCACCACCCCCAACCCCCACCCAACTCCCCTGCCCAGGGGCACCTAGTGGTGCAGTTGGTTAAGTATCCAACTCTTGGTTTCAGCTTCGGGAGTGATTTCAGGGACGTGAGATCAAGGCCAGCATCAGACTCTATGCTCAGCAGAGTCTGCTTGAGACTCTCTCTCCTTCTGCCCCTCCCTTGCCCCATGCTGGCTCTCTCTCTAAAATAAATAAATAAATAAATAAATAAATAAATAAATAAATAAATCTTTAAAAAAAATAGCATCCCTAACACACACAGTTGTTACAAAGATTAAATGATTTGATATAGGTAAAGTGCTTGGAACAGAGACAGGCACACACGACGCATTATATCAATATTATGAAGTACAGACATGCACAAATGGGTCGTGATGTAAAATATAAATCTTATTGTAAGCTGCAATGAACAAATTTGAAAACACTGAACTCACAGCTCTAGATTGGGATGGTAGCAGTTTACGATGTCCAGGCACCTGCCTGTTTTTGTGAAGTTACTTGGGGGCACAGCCAGGCTTATCGATGTATGTATTGTCTGTGGCTACTTTGGAGCAACAATGGTAGAATTGAGTATGTCCAATAAAAACCACAGGGCCCACAAAGCTGAAAATCTTTCTTATCTGGCTTTCCAGACCAATGTCCCTGCCTAGAGGTCATCTTATAATATAAGGGATATTAGATGCCTCTATGGAGGCCATGTGGCCCTGTTCTGTTATTACCCTGGCAGGCACGCTTACCCCTGCAGAACATTCTAGGCTGTGAGACCACTGGGTCCTTGGGCCTCAAGAAGCTCAATAGCCTTTGACCCTGGACCTATGCCCATACTTGCTTTATTTATCCACCTCCATTGCTGCTTATGATGGAAAGCCAGAAACATGGCACATCGGTCAGAGTCCCAGCAGGAACCAGATGGCCACTCAAATGAGCATAATTTGAGGAGTGTTTAATAAAGAGGCTATTTACAAAGGGAAGGGCAAGGTGTAGGAAAGCCACAAGGGACAGCAGAGTAAAAGCAGAGCTCTTACCGCCTTGGCAAGAGAAGACAAGGAAAGGGAGCAATTCCTAAACCTGGAAGGAGCCAGTCATTTAGAAAGGAAAACTTGATAGGAGCCAAGACCTTCAGTCCAGGGTCTGAGAGCCAGCTCCAGGTGACCTCTGGAGGGGGAAGCCAGGAGAATGAATGTCCTGGAATCACCTTTCTCTCCCTGATCTACTGTTGGGGTCCACAGTGACCAAACTGAAATGGAAGCCACAGGGCATGAGATCCACTGATGTGGTCCATCTGGGTCAGCCTCCCAGGGCACAGAAGATAGTGAAGAAGTTTGGAAAGCCTCAGCTACCAGAGCACATAGCATCGACTTAGAAAGCTAGCCGTACTGACCCTCCCTAAGGTTCTCCAGACATTTCCCCCACTTCATCCCTCCAAGGTGAGACTGTGGCCCAAGCATCACAGGGTGGCTGTAGCTTTTACCTTCTACCACCTTGTCTTCATAGACATGCTAGGCTCCAGATGATTATCATAGGGTTAGTCCTTCTGAATCTTTTCATCATGAGAAGGGTAGAAGATCATGAACGGAGGCACAAATGAGCTGTTGGGGTTTTTGTGAGACTGAGCAGAGTCGGATTCATGTCCACAGACATCGGCCAAATTCTTTCTCACAACCTGTCCTTCCATCTTGGAAAGGAGCTATGTCCTATTGACCTTGGCAACCTAGCTCAAATCCAACAAATAGGTGAGCCAACTCCTGGCCTTCGGAGAAAGAACCAGAGTGAAAAACAACTTAGCATGCTGAGAAATGTTCTCAGAGTAATTTGTTCCCCCTGCCAGACCTCTTGGCCCCATCACTAGCCCAGGCTTCCTCGGCTGGCATCTGAGATATTATAGGCCTCTAAATGCAGCCGCAATTATATATATACCTCTACAGCATGCCATCTGGAGGGTCCTTCCTGGCCGGTCCAAAGCACCCATTTTACAGATATGAAATCAGAGGCTCACAGGAAGGAAGGAGCTAGCATCAGTAGCCCAGCTGCCTTGTGACAGAGCTGGGGCTCAAATTCAGGACTGGGGACTCTCATTAGTTTCCATCTTTATTTTACAGAAGATGGAAGTTGCAGTCAGTCTCAGAGGCTTGGGAATGGACTGGGAGCCCTGGAAATGTGGTCTAGTCTTAGGCAAGTTTCCCTGTCAGGCTAAGTCGCTGAAGATACACACCAGAGTCATTGGCCCCCAAGGCACCACTTCTAAGGACTGAGAAAGAAACACAAGCTTGAGTCAAGCAAATCAGTCCAAATTCAGACTCCCACCTGTTAGGCTATTTTACCCTAACTTTTCTGCTAATGAGGCTCCATTTTGTAGTCCTATAAATTTGGCACTATTGTCAACCACTGAGTTATATGAACCCTGGTCCCATACAAGCAATGCCCTCAAAGTGTCCAAAGGTCACAAGATGACCCTTTTATTGTTTCTTTTTCCTTCCATTGGAAGACTAGTGGAATATGGGCAATGGCTTTCACACAAAGTCAAAAGCTGACAAGTGTGAGTGTAGCCATTAGAGCTCTGTACTCTAAGCCCGAGAGCCAATGACCCCAGAGATGAGAGCAGGAAGGCCTCCTGACGGCCAAGGATTTGACCCCATTTTCACGGCCTCAAGTGTATTGAGTAAAACCCCTCAAGGTTCTCCTCCCTCTGCCCACCCCATCCCAGTTTCTTCAGAGAAATGAAGAGTTCAGATGTATATAGCCCAAGTGCTCAGGTTTTAAATTAGACAACTTTGTCCTGACAGGAACCGAGTCACGGCTGTCATACCTCATTATTTTTAGAGTTACTACTAAACTCTTTGAACGGCATGAGCTGCCACCATTCAAGGCAAACAGAAAGACTTCACATTTTATCATGACAGCCCTGGAGCCATCCACCTCCTCACGTTCATTATATCCATCCTGACTTCAGAAGGGATCATGCGGCGTCTTGACAATCTTACGGTGAGGAAGGCAGACCCCATGGCTCATTACTACATCCGAGGGACTGAAATCTCCTATAGTTGAGCAAAGCCCATGGCCTCCAGGACATCAAGGAGAAATATTCCATTGAAAGTTACTACTTCCAAACCACCCCTGGGTGAACCACCATCTCACATGAGAAGCAGAAAAAAATGGACCCTCCAGTAGCCAACCAATAAGAGGAGCTGTAAGCTAATGCCACAGGCTGGTGAATGATGTCACAATCCCTCCTCTGATGCAATAATGCCACCACCACTGAAAAGGCTGAGCTGTGACCATAGCTCTTGCAGAGGGAAAAATTCACCACAAGCAGGGCACCTTCTAGATTGCTCCTGGAGTGTGGAGACAGAAGTCTCTGCTGTCCAAGTTACTGAATCCAGAAAAAAAAAAAAAATGACCTTATGAACATGGGAAAAGAAATCCAGATAAGGCCCAAGGCAAATGTTTCTTCTTACATCCACTTTTTGCTGAATTACAGGAACAAGTTCAAGGAGCAGCAGCCAAATACCTACCTTGGCTTTAAAGAGTTCTCTAGAAAGTGTTCGGAAAAATGGAAGTCCATCTCAAAGAACGAAAAGGCCAAATATGAAGCTCTGGCCAAGCTCGACAAAGCCCGGTATCAGGAAGAGATGATGAATTATGTTGGCAAGAAGAAGAAGCGGAGAAAACGGGACCCCCAAGCACCCAGACGCCCCCCATCATCCTTCCTGCTCTTCTGCCAAGACCACTTTGCCCGGCTGAAGAGGGAGAATCCGAGCTGGTCAGTAGTGCAGGTGGCAAGGGCCTCAGGAAAGATGTGGTCTGCGAAAACAGATGCTGAAAAGCAGCCATATGAGCAAAGAGCAGCTCTCCTGAGAGCCAAATACCAGGAGGAATTGGAAATCTACCGCAAACAATGTAATGCCAGGAAGGGCCTCCAAGGGTCAGCTAAGAACCAGCGCAGAAGGAAAACTGACTCAGACAAAGCTGATGGATCCAATTAGAAATAAATGCCATTCAACTGTATTGCCCATCGCTGGTCTCCTGTGTGACATTAGTGCGGCCACTGTTGCTGCTGCCTTGAGGAAGTGAGTCGGGTGGCAGTTGAGATTGGGACTTGGAAGCTGATCCTGGGGAGGGCCGGGTTTGAGAAAAGGGCAAAGGGGTCCAAGGCAATGTGTGAGGTCAGTAGCTACGGAGCTCGGCTTGGGCAGGTGGGATGGGAGTTTCCAGGTCTATAGTGGAAGTCACAGAGGTAGGGCATCTTGGTTGCAAGTGGTTATCGAGGGTAGAGGACTGACCCTCCTCTGGGTTGGGTAAATGGATGCCAGTCCTGCCATCATCCTTACCAGCAGGGCCAGAAGGCCTGGAGTTCAGGTCAGACTCCTAATTGAGGCCCCAGCAGAGGTTGGGAAACTGGAGTTGAGGTGGGCTTTGGAGTACCTGGTTCCTCCAGTAATTCCAGAGCTGCTCCTCCAGCTGAGCCTTAGGTATCATCAGCGGGCCAGGAGGAGACCTCAGGGTTGGTTCCTGCTCTGGTGGGGATGAAAACACATGGCTGATTTTATGAATGTGGGCATCTGACTCCGCCCAAGTCCTCTAAACTAGAGAAAACCCTGGTTTTGGTGGGCACCCACCCAATCAGTTGTCTGTGGTTAGAAGCACAGCACACATGGAGTGGACATTTACTGCCTTTATGTCCACCCAGCATCCATTCCTTCTCCTCTTCTTCACAGCACCCTCCTCTGAAGTCCCCTGGTCATGCTGATTGGTTCAGTTACAGGCATGTGACCCAGGGTGTCCAATCAGAGGGGACCACAGGACTTGTGCCAGGAGTCCTAGGGGAGAGCCCTGTCCTGAGGCTACTGTAAGCCATCTGCCTTTTTCTTGGGCCAAAATGTTAGTCCCTTGGCAACAGAGTGTAATCTTGGACTTTTCATTGAAGATGAGCCCAAATGTTTTTTTTTTTTTTCCTTTCCTTTCTTTTTTATTTATTTTTTTGGTCTAAGGTATTTTGAATTAGGATTCTGCCATTTAAAATGAGACTAAAGTGGTCATTTGGCACAAATAGGACTGTTCTGTGTCTGTGCTGTATTCTTCAGGCGACATATCATGAGCAGTGCTTCATCTCAATCAATAGAAGTTGGTATGAAATATTGTGAAACGGCTATTGACTTCTTGACATCAAAAAGACTGGGCCAAAAGACAAAATTGCTTTTTTGTCACTGCGTTATGCATGCAACAGACTTCCTTAATTCTACCTCCACTCCTGTTCCAGGATGGACTTAGACTTTGTCCTCTACCACTTTTTGAACTTTTATTCTCAAAACAAAAGTAAAAATACATACTTTTGAAAAAATCTTACAGAACTAGAGAGCCTTTAGGGAATAGAAGGTAATACAGTGGAGTGATTTAGAAGTTCAAGGTCTGGAGTCAGGCCATTTATGGAACACTCACATATGCCAGATCCTGTGTTGGTTACTGCATAGTCTACTATGTGGTACTACATAGTCTGTTGCATAGACTACTGTCAGGTTCCTGCCCTGAACTTTCCTTCTGGTGAGAAGGATGTGAGCATAAACTACAGCACTACAAGGCGTGATGAAAATGAAGGCAACTCAGAGTGTAGGGGGCAGGAGTGGGTATCCCCTACCAAGGAGACCTTTGAAGTCTTCAGGGATGAAGCAGCTTTATCCTACTTGGCAAACTTGTACTGCTGCTGGCAAGATTCCTGTTTCCCATTTCCCATTTCCTACAGCTGTTGTTCCAACTTGGCTCTGCTTCCCCTCCATCCCAACCCCCTCTCTCTCAGGAGATGCCCTCATTTTCTGTCTCATTGAGAAAACAGAGATCATCAAACATAAGCGTTCTCAGTGTTCTTCTTTCTCAACATGTAATCCATACCCATCCCTTCCTCCTGATCTCAAGTCTTATAGGGAGCTAGAACACACTTGTTACCCCCTTCCCCTGCCTCCCTCAGGCCCTTGCTCCTCACTCTAAAGATGCAAATCCTTTAGCCCTCTAAGCTTGCACAGGTTGGCTTGGTGCTATGATACAGATAGTTCTGATCTTAATGTTTGCAGGACCTTGGTCAAGTTCTTTCCTCTGTGTTATCCCCTGTGCAATGGGGATGATGCTCACCTTACAGGTTGTTTTAGTAAATAAATGATATAATACATGCAAAAGCATTTGGCATAGTCCTTGACACCTAATATGTAATGTGGTGGGCATCCTCTAGGATGGCTGTCTCATAATCCCCCCTGCCGGTGTCCATACCCACGTACGTACGATCTTTTCTTAAATATGGGCAGGACCTGTGACTTGCTCTTAACCAAGTGAATGGAGAAAAAAGAGATGAGCTGTGACCTCTGTGATTATGTAATGATGTATAAAACTTCATCTTGCTACTTGATTTGCTCTAGAGACTTTTCTAGCATGATGAAGAGGCCAAGCTGGGGAAACTCACATGGCAAGGAACTGTGATAAGTCTCTAGGAGCTGAGGGTGGCATCAGACCAACAGTCAGCAAAAAATTAAAGCTCCCAGTCCAGTCCTACAACCACAAGGAACTGAGTGTTTTAGCAATCACATAAGCTGGGAAGTGAGTCCTTCCCCAGTTGAGCCTTCACATGAGAACAAAGTCCTGGTTGATATCTTGACTGCAGCCTTGTGAGGTCTCACAGCTAAACCAAGCTATTACCAGATTCCTGACCCACAGAAACTGGGAGACAATGAATGTGTGTTGTTTTAAGCCATTAAGTGTATGGTAATTTGTCTCATGGTAACAGATAACCAATAGAGTGATCAATAAAAGCCAGCTTCCTTATAATTTTAGAAGAGACTGTCTTTAACCTTATTTCTCCCTCTAGCTTCTACTTTGTCTGTTTAATTTCCTTTCCTTGGTATCCTCTTGAAGGTGGAGGAGACCCTCCTCCCCACAGTGGATTAGAGCCTGACTTCTACTCCTCTGTAGTGGTTCTTGTTGAGTTGTCTTGCTTCCAGCCTGACCTGTGGGCTCTTGGTGGGGAGCAGCTGTGTGTTATACCACACTCCACTCTGGGAAGAGGGCCACCACATAGAGAGGCCCAGCTCTCCTGCTGCCCCTTTCTGGTTTCCTGTGTGATTAATTATGTGAATGTGGGTGGCCAAGTCAGAGTTTTGACAACAGTCTGCACCACCCCTGCTGAAGACGAACTCCATTAACATTCCTTTATGAAAAAGTCGACAGGAGGGTGTGAATCTGCAGGCTTCTAATGACTGTAATGTAATAACAGTGAGGCGGAGGGAGGGAAAGAGTAGGAAGAGAAGGGGGGCCAGGACTAAGACAGTGGGATAGAGAAGAAGCAGGCAAGGAATCTGGTATGGTGCCAGCACTCCAGACCCATTCAGCTGGGCTCTGTGCCCCTGTCCTTGGGAAGAGGAAGGCAGTCTCTTTGGGTCTATCACTGTCTCGATGAATGAATCACTGCACTCTGATCCTTCTCTCCTAAAGATTTTCCTATGTTCACTTATTCATTCATTTATTCATTTATTCAACAAATATTTATGTAAATCTTATGCCTGAAATATACCAAGAACTGTTCTGGTGCTAGGAATACAGCAAGGTCCCTGATCTCTTATATTCCAGGGAGGGACAGACAGATAACAAGTCAACAAATAAATACACCAGATCATTTTTTGATAGTGTCAAGTGCTCCAAAGAAAATAAACAAGGGTAATGAGATAAACAATGACAAGTGAGGTTGAGGGCACTTTAAATCAGTGGTCAAAGATGACATTTGGATTCAGGTTTAAAGGACAAGGAACTGGGCATGCCAAGGTCTGAAGAAAGAGTTCTTTAAGCTGCAGGACAGCTAGTGCAAAGGTCCTGAGGCAGAAGTGAGCTTGGCATATTAGAGGGAGAGTAGGGAGGCCTGACTGACATGGTGTGAGATGCAGCTGGAGTGAGGCAGGTCTCAGAAAGGAGTTTATTTGAAATCTAAGTGCAATGGGGAGCCATAGAGTTTTCTGCAGGAAGAGCCACGTGCTTCCACTTTGACTTCTGGTTATTGGTCATTCTAGCATTTTCAGAAACTATCAGTACCAAAAAGGGGATGCTAGCCCCTCCAAGGATTTCAAGAGCAAGAGATAAGGCTAACAAATATCAAACCCATGACATTTTTCTTTTTTGGATGGGAAATAATCAGGAGTCTCTACTTGGTACTTGCTGGAGAAGCTGTAAGCTGAAAATCAAATGTGGAAAGGATAAAACTTCTAGCCCTGTGATTAATTTTCCCAGGGATGGGGAAAAGGGTGGACATGGGTGGCAGAATGTTCCATAAAGACTCTTCTTCCCAGGTTTCATATTTGCATATGAACAGCTTCTGCTGGACCAGAGGCTCTCAACCTTGAGCCTACATTAGAATTACCTCAGAGCTTGTTAGCACACAGATTGCTAGGCCCCACTCCTAGAATTTGATTCAATTTTTCTGGGAGTTGGACCTAGAATTTGCATTTCTAAAAGTTCCCAGGTGACACTGATGCTACCAGTCCAAGGCCCACAGGGGAATTCTTCTCCCTCTTGCAACCTGAGCATTCACTTGGAAGAGTAATAAGAAATGAGACTTATCTGCCTAATGAGTTTGAGAAGAGGAGCTCACCATACCCTTCTTTCTCCGCCCCCCACCACCTTAGCTGCAGAATGTGTTCAGGTCTGCACTTTAATTAGTTCATTGGTAATAGAGGGGACAGGCTGATCCTCATCTGTCTTTCTCCTGCAACTGCCACTGATTCCAAACCTGACAGGAATGAGCATATTTATTTATTGGGTTTGCCTCAAATCTCAACAGAGGAGTTGATCCCAGTTGCAAAACAACTGATTACCATCTAGAACCCACAACTGTGTTGGGATCTCTTTTTTTAAAATATTTATGTATTTATTTGAAAGAGAGAGACAGAGCAAGAGCAGGGGGTTTGGGGGCAGAGGGACAGGGAAAAGCGGACCCCCTGCTGGGTGGGAAGCCCCAAACAGGGCTCAGTTCTGGGACTCTGGGATCATGGCCTGAGCCAAAGGCAGACACTTAACCAGCTGAGCCACCCAGGCACCTGCTGTGTTGGGATCTTATAATAGATTTTACCTTCCACTAAATCATCAATTGTTTGAGGATCAAAAGATCCAGTTTCTGGGCTGTTAAGCTCAAGGATTTGGTCCATGGGCAGGGCATGGTTTTGGGGAGAAATCACCAAGGCAATGACACTCTCCTGTCCTCTAATCACACTCCCCCAAATTATACTTGCCCTACAGGTGTGCTGGAGAATAAATGATATGTGTATCATTGTAAATGAGGTCTGGTGTGTGGGAAGTATCCTGTGAATGAGGGTTCCTGCCCTGGACTCTAAAGGATGGTTTAAAGAAGGTGAGAACAACATAGAAAAGGGCAGTTGAAGCAGGAGGAAACCTAGCCAGGGACCAAAAGGGGAATGTGTGATGTTCCAGGTTGGCTGGCCTTGATCTCTGGGTTGGTGGGATGCCATGAACATTCTCATGTGGCCATCCTCTTGTAAGTTTCCATGCACTAGCTCTCACTACCCATTGCTCCCTTTCCAATCCTTTCTCTGCTCTGGCTGCCTGATGGATGTTGTAAGACTTCCCCTTCAACAGTAAAACCTTTCAGTGGTTGCCCATCGCCTGTGGGAGTCTGACGCAGCATAATCAAACCTTGCTGCCTCTGTACTGTTGCCCACACCCAGCTTCTCGAGTAGCTCCCAGAGATCCTCACCTCCTGGTATTCACACCCTTGTCTGATTCCTCCCTTTAAGTGTGGGCTGGACCTAATGACTGACTTCTGATGAACGGAATAGGGCAAAAGTGATAAGACATCACTTCTCTGCTAGTGACTAAGCTACTAAACATAATCTCCATTGCTTGCTCAAAGCAAATGGATATGTGGAAAGTTGTCCTGTGGAGAGGCTCATGTGGCAAGGAACTGAGGCTGGCTTGCCTGCTGGGAGGGAATCCTCCCCACAACCATGAAGTAGCTCAGAGGCGGACCACTCCCAGGCTCCCATGCGCACCTTTCCTGCAGCTTTTTGACAGACCCAGATCAGCCACACCTGATTCCTGACTCACGGAAACCAGGCTGACAGATGTTGTTTTGTGCTATGGTTTAGGGTAATTTCTTATAAACCAAAAGAGAGAATAATACAAATTGTGGTACCAAAAGAGGCATAGTATCATGAAAAATATCTCAAATGTAAGGTGGCTTTGGAACCAGAGCATGGGTGGAGGCAGGGAATATTTTGTGAAGCTTGTTAGAAAAATCTGGACTTTGAGGGTGCTGCCAGTGAAGGCTGAAAAGGCAATGAGGACATGTTTTTGGAAACTGGAGAGAGGGGATCCTTGTGATGTAGTGCCAGAAAGCTTAGCAATACTGTTGTGTGCAGTTATGTGGAAAGGAAAACACATACCCACTCAGCAATCCAGCTAAGGAGATGTCCAAGCAAAGTGTCGAAGGCATGGCCAGTTTATTCTTGCCACTTCGGTGAGAAGGGAGATAAACTGAGGGAAAGATTGTTAAAAAGGAGCAAGGGCCTGATAGTTTTGAAAACTCTCAGACCCTCAAGACAGCAAAGGATGCTAAAATCAAACAGCTTTCCAGCACTGTCAGGGAAAGGTGGTCTGGAGATAAGTGAAGGTGTGACTGTCTAGCTGTTGGGTGAAACGTCAGGAAGATCAAAAGAGCATAGTGTTGAGCCAACAATTACACTACTAGGTATTTACCCAAAGGATACAAATGTTGTGATGTGAAGGGGTACCTGTACCCCAGTGTTCATAGCAGCAATGTATACAATAGCCAAACTATGGAAAGAGCCTAGATGTCCACTGACAGATGAATGGACAAAGAAGATGAGGTATATATATATATACAGTGGATTATGCAACCATCAATGAATTGAAATCTTACCATTTGCAATGATGTGGGTGGAACTAGAGGGTATTATACTAAGTGAAGTAAGTCAATCAGAGAAAGACAATGATCTTATCATTTCACTCTTATATGTGGCATATAAGAAATAGGACAGAAGATCATAGGGGAAGGGAGGGAAAATTGAATGGGAAGAAATCAGAGATGGAGACAAACCATGAGAGACTCTTAACTCTAGGAAACAGAGGGTTGCTGGAGGGGAGATGGGTGGGGGGATGGGGTAATTGGGTGACAGGCATTAAGGAGGGCACTTAATTTAATAAGCACTGGGTGTTATATGCAACTGATGAATTACTAAACCCTACATCTGAAACTAATGATGTACTATATGCTGACTAATTGAATTTAAATTCAAAAAAAGGGGATAATGTCATTCAGACATAGAAGGCCCTTTAAAGAGATTAGGGTGGGTCTCACAGGCCCTCTAGATCAAACAGCAGGGCCTCTGGGAAGCATCAGAGCATCATTCCTTGGTTGTTTTAGCAGAACCTCAAGACAGAGACAGCATGAAAAAAAGAGGTCAGTGGACTCCCCAAATTCTCAACATATGCTTTCTTCCATGAGAAAGACAAAAATGACTCAGAGGAAGGAAACAGGAGCTCAGAATGTGGATTTGCAACTCATGGGGAATGATTCCTAGATCTTGAAAGTAATCAAGAAAGTTCTTATATTTTCCTGGATGGATTTCAGAATTGTTATGGACCAGAGACTCCTTTATGCCTCACATTCTCCTCCCCCCTTTTTGAGTAAGAATGTCTTTAAGCATGACGCTATGCCTGTTGAATCGCTGTGTGTTGGGTACGTGGTGGCAGGCAATGCTTCTCTCTCTGGTTTTGTATAACCAGAATTACAGATCCAGAGTAGCAGTCTTCTAGAACCTGCCTTTGAGGAATGACACCCAGGAACCTCGTCCATACCTGAACATGATTTAGGTGATGATGTTCTGGACTCTGAGCTGATGCTATCATGGGATGAGACTCTGTGGGACCTGAGGAAGGGACAACTGCATTTTGCATGTGGAAGGAGAAGGAGTTGGGGACCAGAGTGCAGCCGGTAATAAGGCAGCTTCAGAAATGACCCCATGATCTGCATTTCCAGGCATTTGTGTCCTTGGTCAATCTCCTCCCCTTTGTGTGGGCTGGACCTAGTGACCTGTTTCTAACAAGTAGGATACAGCTAAAGTGGTAGGCTATTGCTTTTGAGATGAGGTTATAAAGGACCAGGCCTCCTGGTCTCATTCTCTCCTTCTCAGACTTGCTCTGATGAAGTAAGCAGCCATGTTGAAAGTCACCCGAGGCACTAAGGTGGTCTCCCTGATCAACAGCACTGGGGCACCCAATCCTTCAATCACATGAACAAGCTTAGAAGGCACCTTCTTCCCCAACTGAGCTTTGAGAGGACTGCACCTCTGGCAGACACCTTCATTGCAGCTTTGTGAGAAACCCTGAGCTAGAGGACACAGCTAAGCCCCACCCAGATTCCTAATACACAGAACATGTGAGACAACAAACACTGCTTAAGACCTTAAGTTCTGGGGCAATTTGTTATGCACCAAAAGGTGTTTAATATTCCCACCTGGAGGCCCTGCTACATGATATTTCCCCCAGAAACATGATACCCTCAACTTCTCCTCAGGGCCTTTTCACATGCTACTCTTGGCTGGGATCCTCCTCCTTACCGTTTAGGTCTGGTAAACTTCCACCATCAGATGAAAGTCAGGTCAGGTGTCCCTTCCTCCAGGAAGTCCTCTTTGACTCTCCTACCCTCCTTTGTGCTCCCACAGCATATCACCATCCCACTGCAGATCACATTGTATTACCTGTTTGTCTCCTGGACTTGTGGAGAAGGGCAAGGACCTTGCCTTATTCATCCCGGTACCCTTAAAAATCTAACACAATTCCTGAAATGCATTCAAATAATAATAGTAAACATTTATTGCATTCCTATGCCATGCTGCTACTGTTTGAGGCGATTCAGATGTAATTATTTTATTTGATAATAAACCCAATGAGGCAAGAACTTTAAACACCCCTGTTTTGCAGGCGGGGGACTGAGAATCCCTGCTAGGTGCTCAGTGCCTGCTGGCTGGAATCACGACAGCCACGTTGCTCCTCTTGTCCTGTGGCTGGCAGTGGTCGGTCCCCTCCTTGCAGGAGCTCTGCAAACAGCAGAGTTGGCCCAGAAGGGCTCCTGAGCACCAAGACACATACTCTGTGCTCAACTGGTTACATCGTTTTGTATTTCCAGAGAAATACCTGGATCTATCTCTTGGCACCTCCAAGAAAGGGCTTGGCTGGCATCCAGAGGATTTATTTGGCACTAGAAACCACACCTCCAGCTCTCTGCTCACAGCTGTGTCTCTGGCCCACAGGCAGAATAAGAATTTTCCTACCCCTCACACCCTGTCATTATAAACCATGTAAATTCCTTGATACTCATGTTGAAATGAACAGATGTGGCTCTGTATTTTTAATGCATTATCTGCAATTAGCAGCAGTGGGCATGGAAGAGCTCTGCCAGCCCTGGAGCTGCCCCTTGCAGATGCAGCTGTGAGTACATTTGTGCAGAGGACTCTGGCCAGACTCCTCTGGCGAGTGGGAGAGGGAACTTCCATCTGCACAGTGTCTTCTCTGCCAGGCAGAAAGAGGACTGGTGAAGCCCGATCGTCATTCCACTGCCCGCCTGGCCTCCCCTCCACCCACCTTGCTGTTGAAACACTCTGAGAGGCTGTCTTCCAAGAGGGGCCCCAGCGGGCAGATGGCAGTCCCAAAAGTCATGGGTGGTAAAAGTATTCACAGGCTTGTGGTCTGTCCAAAGAGGGACATTTTTGGCAATAAATACAATGCTACTAACTAGCCTGGTACTTTCTAGGTACCAGGCCCTGTTTCTAAATGCTCTTCAGGAATCATCATATTTAATTCCAGAAGCAGTGTGGAGTCCCACCCCACCTAAAAAAAACACAGCCAAAGACCGCCAGGAATCTACCTGTATTGAGCAAACTTGGCATTATTGGCTTGTAGCAATGAGAGAGAATGTGCACCACTGGGAACCATGGAAGGGGGGGGGTCTCAGTGAGGTGGAGAGGGGGAGGGGGAGGTCTCAATGAGGGTGTTGGAAAGAACCTACTGAGGATTTGGGCTTTTGTTAGGTGATCTGGGGAGGGCTCAAGAAAGTGGAGCTTTGCTCTGGATTAGCTGTTGTCAAGACGTAGGTGTATTTCTATGACTGGGGACTTCATAAATATTCTCTAGAAGGCAGGAGGAATGAAGCAAGACTAAAGTTGCAATTGCTAAAGCACCAGTTGTCATGTACGTTAGCCAAGATGCAAAGGGAGGGGAGCATTTTTGTGTTTTGGTAATGTTCTTGCTTGTGTTGGAGTTCAGACGTGATTATGAAGTAGTCTTGTTTTTATCTTAATCCATCATGGTCATGAAGCGGCCTGTCTGATGCTGACATTTATGTTCAACGGGCACCACCATGGTCTGGTGTGGGTGCCAGGCCAGTTCCCAGCAAAGGGGTAGCCTGATGATGCCAGGCCACTTTCTGGCCCTTAGGGGCTGTTGTTCTCCTCCTTAGCAGGCACCGTGATTGTGCCAACTTAGAGAAATAGAGAAACTGAGGCTCAGATTATTGTCATAGCCAGGAAGTGGTGCTGTGATTCCAAGGTCACTGAAACTAACTTGGGTGGGTGCCAAGGGGCTCAGTAGAGGAAACTTGGTGGGGAGAGGGAGATGATTATGGGAAGCAAGGCAGACCATGAAGGAGACTGGCCACAATAGAGAATAGAAAGAACATAGGACTTAGAGTCAGAGATCACTTTAGAAATTTATCCCTGCCACTTACTAGCTAGGTGGTCCTAGGCAATTTATTGAACATCAGAGATTCCATTTCTTCTGCCTGTTGGGAATATAAAAATATGTTTTCCAGGGCTATTGGGAGTCTAAAATGAAAAGACACGGGATAGAGTACCTAGGCAACCCCTGGGAACAAAAGAGACCATTATGTGCTTCCCCTGTATGCCAGACACTGTTTTAAGTACCTCACATGTGTTGACTCCTTTGATACAGCAACCCCATGAGGCAGATTCTATCCTAATCTATAGTTTGCAGGTGGGAAGATGGAATACAGAGAGGTTAAGCAATAGATCCAAGGTCACAAAGCAATCAAGTAGCAGAACTCAGGCATTCTGGCTCTAACATCCTCATTCTCCTTTCATGATAATTGTTGGATCACTGCTCCTTCCCTTCCCTGGCTGCAAGGGTTTCAAGACTCTAGTCAAATTTTGATGGCAATTTAATTCTCTGGAACTCCCCAGGTCCCAGACTTCTGCTTGTGGATGGATCAGAGCTGCTTGCTTGGCTCTGGTTCCAAGCACACTCATTTCCTTTTAGAAGGTCAAAACAATCTTGGCATTACAGATGCTATAGATTCAGGTCACTGTGGTCGATAGATCAAATAAAACATAGCATTGCCTTTTGGCATTTCCATTCCTTTTAGTAAATCCTGAAGTTGCGGGAAAACACTGGGAAATGAATAAAAACTAAAGGGGTTTGGGGAATGGCCCAATGCTGCAGCAGAAACCCTCTTGTGGCAAGACTGGTAAGTGGGCAGAAGGCAAATGGCTGCCTGAGAGGAAATGGGCCAGATGTGGCGGGCTCCCTGGGTCCCAGAACAGTAGAAAGCTGTTTCCACACCACCACGGTCCAAGGGTGACTCCACACTGCCTGGTTCTAACCTGTTGAGAGGATTTATAGGTTGTGTCCCCAGTTCTGGGTTCCTGGGAGACAGGGACTCCTGACTCTAGTAACCAAGTTCCTTCAGGCCACTTGCCATCCCCCACCCATTCCCCTGGCTGTGTTCTGCCACTATGATGGGGCAATGGAATCCTGGAATCCCCACCAACATCCTCTTTGCTCTCTCCTGCCACCCCCGATAATGATCATCAATCTTTTTGAGGCTCATCTGTTCTTAATTATATCTCTAAATCCCAAAGCATCACAACCCTGAGCACTTGGGAAATTTAGCTTAGAGGACTCATAATCATCAGAGTAATCCCCGGTATTTACAGAACTGCCTTCTGCAGAATGTGAAAGCCAGCCAGACAATATAGTAGTGGCGGGGACACCCTGAAATGGCTTTCAAGTTCTCTTCATGGAGTGCTGGGCCTTTTGCTTTATTTTGTTTAGTTCAAGGAGGTAGATGAAAGAAGTTTTCTTCATTTCTTTTTGAGAATGACCCAAGAGAAGAGGGCAAGGTTAGGCTAATGTGGAAGCCATGTCATGGTTTTAGGGCCCAGCCCATGACCTCTTCTAATGGCTACCCTGCTCCTCACCCACCCACTACCACCACCACTGGAGGGGTGGGCTCCAGCAGCCATTCTTGTCCCCGTTGAGTGTGCCTCTTCTTAGTGTCAACTGACTGGATGAGGAGTTAACACTCCATCAACCAGCTGAACAAATCAGATTCTTTCTCTTGATAGCTTGAATCAAGAGATGCAGAAAACTGGAAGTCAGTCTGACCTAGCATCTGGAGGGACCATTTGAGACTGTGTGTACTGATTCACAAGGAGGAAGAGGGGAAGAGACCACATAGTACTGGAGAGAGCTGTTCTTCGGCACTCTCTGTCCTGTGCATTTGTTCAATAAACCCTCTGAATTCCTGAGCCAGGAGCCATCGCATGGGGCCGTTACTGCAGAGAGGTGAGGCATTGGAAGTAACCTAAAACTCCTGCTTTGCTTTCCCTGTCACCACATGCTTTCACTTAGCTTGAGTGGAAGATGAGTCCTGGCCCCATGGACTCCATGTACATGTCACTTGATGGGAACACCTACACTTCCCATCTCATGGGGACAGACTAGATAGCACCACAGGTGAGTGGGAGACCAGCATGCAGTCCTTTCCAGAGACCACCTACTGACCTTGATCAGAAGTCAACACGGGCCTCTCTGGAGTTGCTGAGGTGTGGGGATGGCTGCCCCTGACCTCCCAGCTTGAAGGAGAAGGGCTGAGAAAAGTCCCTACAAAGGAGTCACTGTTATGACACAGTATAGCCCTCCAGTACACCCTATTGATCTGACAGCAGCAGCAGGGGCAGAAGGCAGCAGACACAGAGGCCCTGGGAGCACGATTCGATGAACAGCCCACATTGATCCGTTTACCTGCCTGATGGCTGATGATTCTCTGTGTTTAAAAGACACCTATGGAAAGTCAGAGCTGGAAGGGCACCTTAGGGAGGCCCCACAACAGCCCAGGATTGTCACAAATGGGACAAGTAAGACTCAAAGACATTACTGAGATGTGACCTTTTCGGTTTCAATCAAAGGAGTCCAAAGCTCCCATTGTTTACTGAACAGCTTTGGGGGAGGGAGGAAGAAGGGGGAATGTTTTGCTTTGTAGCCTGATGTGTCCCACAGGGAGGAAAGCAAAGAGAATATATATTTATGTGGAGTCTGTAGGTCTGGATCATAAGCTCTTAGACTAAAAGGAAAGGAACATTCTTACCATGGAGGTAGCAATGTGGTGTCACTAACTCAGAAGCCACATCTCCCCCGCTCCACAGGACACAGACCAGAACAATTGTAGATTTCTCTCAGCTGGAGGTTCCAAATGGAATGTGTGAGACAGTGGCTTCTGTGATGCCAGCTCATGCCCAGCCTTTGCTTTGTCACATATTTGGGCTTAACTTGCCCTGTCTGGGTGCCAGTGAGTCTCCAGGAGGCAATTCATCACAAGCACCTTTCTCTCTTGTCAGATGGATTCTGGAAATAGTCTATTGCCCACCTCCCAAAATTCAACATGCCCTTTGGGATTTAACCACTGCAGGCTTTGTAGTTAACCACCATATCTAAGTGTGGCCCATCTGCCTGACTGCTCTGCTCTGGTCTCTGGTCTCTATTCTTGCTCCCTTGTGGGCTGAGAGACTGGTAAGACACTTTCTGGATGGATGGGCTTTGGCCCTATTCTCCTGCGGGCTGGGATTTATCCTCCTCATCTTTGTCAACCTGCAAGTATCCCTAATGTAAAATTCACACAGGCACCTAGCTCGTGTGCCCACCCCAGTTCCTAAGAATTTGCCTTTCCCAAAGTGCCAGCCCAGATGAGGGTGGAGTTGCCTTTATTTCTTTGGTTGTTGACAGGGACAATCAGTCTGTTTTCAAGTCTTGCTCTAGCCAGCATCACCATAATTACGAGCATTGGCTTTAGAGTAAAAAGTGACAGCTATGTGTAGAAGAATGAAACTCGACCATTGTCTTACACCATACACAGAGATAAACTCAAAATGGATAAAAGACCTCAATGTGAGGCAGGAATCCATCAGAATCCTAGAGGAGAACATAGGCAGTAACCTCTTCGACATCGGCCACAGCAACTTCTTTCAAGATATGTCTCCAAAGGCAAAGGAAACAAAAGCAAAACTGAACTTTTGGGACTTCATCAAGATCAAAAGCTTCTGCATAGCAAAGGAAACAGTCAACAAAACAAAGAGGCAACCCACGGAATGGGAGAAGATATTTGCAAATGACAGTACAGACAAAGGGCTGATATCCAAGATCTATAAAGAACTCCTCAAACTCAACACACACAAAACAGATAATCATGTCAAAAAATGGGCAGAAGACATGAACAGACACTTCTCCAAAGAAGACATACAAATGGCTATCAGACACATGAAAAAATGTTCATCACCACTAGTCATCAGGCAGATTCAATTATCATATGGCTTCCTTTACTTGTGGAGCATAAGGAATAACACAGAGGACATGGAGATACAGAGGAGAAGTGAGTTGGGGGAGACACACCATAATAGACTGTGGACTCTGAGAAACAAACTGAAGGTTTTGGAGGGAAGGGGGCTGGGAGTTTGGGTGAGCCTGGTGGTGGGTATTATGGAGGGCATGTATTGCATGGAGCACTGGATGTGGTGCATAAACAACGAATCCTGGAACACTGAAAAGAAATTTTAAAAAATAAATAAAATTGAGAAAAAAAGTGCTGGCTCTGAATTCTGTCCACACTAGTGACCAACCATATGAACTTGGGTGAGATAATGAACCCCATTCTTTTGAGCCTCACTTTCCTAACCTGTGTAAAGGGTCATTAAAACCTATCCCATGTGACTGGTGCAGAGTAAAGGACAGCATAAAAGGTAATGTGTATGAAGAACTTAGCATAATGAACCACATATGATCCTAACATATAATGTTCACTGCGAGCTTACAACATGTTAAATTCTGTGCAGAGTGCTTTGTAAGTGTCACCTTAATTAATTTGCACAGTAATCTCATGAGATCCTATTATCATGAATTTTTAAAGGAGAAATCCAAGGCTTGGAAAGTTTAAGTAAGTTGTCCAAGGTCAACAGCTGGTCAGTGGTTGAGTAAACACTGACTGTGATCTTGTAGAGATCAAAGATAATGATTTATCTCATTTAATATCCTAGTACAATGCTGAGTGCATAGTAGTCACTCAAAAAATTGTGTTGAATTAATGATTAATGCATTCATGCATTAATCCCAATTCAGTGCTCCTTTGTACAACTGGGTTAAGAGCTCAGTTCTATCAATTTATTGTTTCTCTCTCTCTCTCTCCTTCCCTCCCTCCCTCACTCTCTCCTGCAGTGGGGGCACTAAGCTGTTCATTTTGTTTTATTTCTGTTGGCATTTGTCTTGTTATCCCTAGTATGGCTATTATTAGATGTTTTAATACATTCAAGCCTTCTATCTGCAAGGATACATCATTTCCATACCACCTACCCTTTAATCAGAGAGTACTCATAGATTCAGCACTTTGGACAGAGCTAGGCTTTTTGAGCTAATGTGTAGTCAGTATTGGATTTGCATTTAAAAACTATTTACATTAAATGTGTGACCCACATATGAGAAAATACTGCACTCCCCACTTCTAGCTCAGTGGTTCTGGCTTTCTCTTCCTTCTCATAGTCTATGAGATGAAAAAAGATTGCCATAAAGATTTTATGAGTCCAAGAGAAATATTACTCGAACAGAATTTATTTCCAAGGCATCATCCTGAAAACTGTGGCATGTTGTTTAAAGGGGAAGCAAAGCTCATCCTGGTGGAATTTTTATACTCAAATGAAGTCCAAATGTTACAGAAAATCCTCTTAATGCCTGCCAGGTGAGCAACTTCTTCAATTTGGTTCAAATCAGCAGACAATTTATAGAGTATTTCAGCATCTCTGAGCCTGTGCTTGAAACCAGTGATAAGAGGCAATAAGAATATGATATTTTCCCCACTTGCACTAAGACAAGGAGAAAGGTAGTTTCTGGGTTGGTACTTTTATGCTTTCATACGCCAGCACAAAAATATATTTATGATGCCCAGCACCTGTCAGGCACTGTGCTGCACATTGCAAGGAAAACAAGGCACATTTTCTGCCCCCGAGGACCTATTGTCTGGTAGGAGACAGACAATTTCCCCATGCAAAACACTATGCAGTGAGATAAAAGTTATGATAGAAATAAGTACAAGAGTTTGCCAGTGGGCATACTGAAAGCTTGTTCTAGGAATGTGTGGGATGTCTATTGTCCTTTGCCTACCTGACAAACTCCTATTCATTCTTTAAGAACCCAATCAAATGACCTCTTCTCTGTGACTACTTTCCTGACTCTCCAAAATAGAGTTATTAGTCTTTTCTTCTTGGGGTTCCCACAAAATCTTGAAGAAAGCAAAGAGTGGGGATGACAGAGACTAAATATGTAACTCTTACGTATATATAAAAATTCTGCAGATGTAAAAGAGCAAGAATTAGTTAACTGCCAAGGAGGGGATAGAGATAGTTGAATCGCTCCTTGAAAAACGTAGAGAAGGTCATTCCAGATGGAGAACACAGGAAGGATACAGGCATGACAGGATGATGGTTACGATGTGTTTACAGAATAGCAAGTGGCTCTGAGTGGCTAAAGCAAGGTACTTCGGCATGATGTGCATTGCTGACAAGGATGGGCAGTGGCACAAGACGAAGCTGCTACATTAGGGTGGGGTCAGATTATGAAAATCCTCTGTTAGGAAGTTTGTTCTTGGGATGTCTGGGTGGCTCAGTTGGTTAAGCGTCTGCCTTCGGCTCAGGCCATGATCCCAGGGTCCTGGAATGGAGCCATACATCAGGCTCCTTGCTCAGCAGGGAGCCTGCTTCTCCCTCTGCCTGTTCTGCCTGCAGCTTTCTGTGCTTCTGCTCTCTCTCTCTGACAAATAAATAAATAAAATCTTAAAAAATAAAGAAGTTTGTTCTTCATCTGGTAGATGGTGGGAACTATCAAAATATATTTTACTTATACTGATTTTTCTGCACCTAGAAAGAAATATAGTCTTGTCGTAAAACTTTTGGAAAATATAAGAGAATATTGAAAAATACATTAATACCCCATTCACCCATTTTCCCTTTTTTATGACTTTTACATATGTATGCATGTAAGAAATTTAGTTCATGCTACATATTCAGTTCTATCTGTTAATTTTCACATAATACCATATATTAAATTTTTTTCAATTTCTTTGAAATGAATTGCTACATGTTTTATCAACCAAATGACCACAGTGTAGCTAACCATTGATATTGGGCATATATTGTTTCCCTTCCCCATTGTCATAAATAATACTGCAGTGGACATCCTTGTGTATGTCATTTTATCTCCTCGGGATAAATTCCTAAAACTGGCATGCACATTTTACCTTTCAATCACTACTGTCAAACCGCCTTCTAGAAGGGTTGTGCCAGTTTATAATCCCAGCAAAGAGGTTCAATGACCTGCCTGAGGATTAAAGAGCTTGAGAGTGGGGGGTTGAGAGTTGAATGTGGGCACTGGTGTTCATAGGGCTATGGCAGAGCTTTGCTGGGGAGAGTGGTGAGAGGGGAATTGGGGGGTCAGAGGCGATCAAATCTGGAGGGCTGAAACACACTCTGGTGAAGATGGACGGTCTAATAAAACAGCTTTGAAGGGGGCACCTGAGTGGCTCAGTGGATTAAAGCCTCTGCCTTCAGCTCAGGTCATGATCCCAGGGTCCTGGGATCGAGCCCCACATTGGGCTCTCTGTTCCTCGGGGAGCCTGCTTCCTCCTCTCTCTCTCTGCCTGCCTCTCTGACTACTTGTGATCTCTGTCTGTCAAATAAATAAATAAAATCTTAAAAAAAAATAGCTTTGAAGGACAGGTGGTTTGGCAGACAACACGTGGAATTCCATCCTCTCTCTCTAAAGCTGCCTATGTCCCCACTTCCCACTTGAGTGTGTTCAGACCAAAGAGAATGAAACCTATCTACCTTTCTCTTGGCCATGACTGCCTTGTTGACCCAGGCTTTGGCATTAGCTGGCTGGAATTAGCAGGAAAGGCACATATGAAAACTTGTCTGGTCATGTGAGATAGATTCAGGGAGGATTCCTCATGACTGCCTTCAGTTTACAGAACAACTCAACACGAGGCATGTCTTCTCAGTTCTCTCATCACTAAGAGATGACTCAGTGAGGGATAAAAGATTCAGGATCCACAGCTCTCAATCCTCATATGTTGAACTATGGGCTAACTTCTTTCCCCTCTCCCTCTCTTCCTCCCTTCATGGCCACCGATGCAGTAAGTCTACAGCAAATGTGAGGACCCGACTCTGGGAGTCATCTCATCAACACACCATCCAGTGGACATCACATTTGACAATGACTCAATCACATTACAGCCTACTCCACAAGTCCACACAGCCTCCAATGAGTGTCTATCCAGCACCTGCTTAACACTCTAGTGGTCACCCATAGGAAGCTACTCTATTCTATTAGATCTTGTGCTGAGTCAAAGTTAGACTCTTGCAATCACCCATTGTTTCTGTTTCTGCCAATTGCTAGACTTTCTTTCCTCTGTGGACATTTAATTACCTGAAAACAGGTGCCATTTCATTCTCAGTAGGTGATGTGTTAAAGTATAAATGTCTTAGGCTTTGGAGTCAGACAGACCTGGGGTTTCAATTCTGACTCTGCTAACAAGCTGTGCATCTCTGGGCAAGTTGCTAAACATCTCAGATTATTCCTAGACCATACATAATGGATGTATTTACCTTACTGGGGAATAGTGAGTACTAAATGAAATATCAGCCACATGGGAAATGACCGGTGGTGGTTAGATGCTGGGTCCCCTAGGGATCATCTTCCACTGAATCCTGTTTCTCAAAGGTACTCTCTGGCCTCTTAAATCACAGTGGTCTAGGGTGAGTATTTGAAATGTAGATTTATAATCTACTGAGACACATTGAGTGAGAGTGGGATTTGGAAACTCCTGCCATTGTTTAATTCAGAGCAGTATCCATGGTGCCAAGAACTTGGAAGGATACGGGAACTCTCCAAAGCTATTCAGGGGTTCCACAATCAAGTGCCCATCTGATCCCCAGGTGAGATGCCCCAAAGAGGACACACACCTCTGAACCAAGAACAAGAGCCCATTTTCAGGATGTCTTCCTCTGAGAGAGAGAGAGTAGAGATAGTTCCTTCTGTATTATAGGATTTAGAATGTGGAAGGGGGAGGAAAATAGGAAATGTGCTGCCAGGTAGATCAGGGCATTGATTATTTCTATAATTTTCATAGAGAAAAACAGCTCTAGGGAAAGAGAGAGGCAGGGCAGGGCAGGGGCTCATGGGCCAGCCAAGCAGATGAACACTCAGGGCCCAGGCCAGGTCAGGCAAGGGAGCCAGAGGCTCACTGTGACCACAGGAGACACACAGTAAACTGCAGAATGTGCTGGACATCAGGGAAACCAAGCACAGGGTCATCCCCTGAAAGAGCTGTGGCTCCGAGAGAGTCCTCACATCTATGAGTGTAATCACTCTCTTGCCTCCTCTCCTTCATGTGCCACTCTCCCTGCTGTCTCCTGGATTAAGTTCTCTCCTTGCACCCAATTTTCTGCTGATGGCTCCCAAATGTCTATTTATAACCCACAGCCCACCCAAATCCCAGCTCCTTAATCCATCCACCTTAGAAGTCCCATGGACCTCTGAAACCTCACCTGCCACCTCCTGCCCATCCACCAGCTGTTCAAGCCAAGAGCTGGGAGCTATCTCTCCTCCTCATCCTCCTCGGTCCCTAAGCTTCACTGGATCATCACCAGATGCTGCTGTGTTTCCATTCTTCCTGTTCTCTAAACCCAACCCTCCACTCATGAATCTCTACTCATTCAGGCCTCATCAGTTCTCACATCAGTTCTCTCTCAGGGCTACAGCAACAAGGAACAGTGGGTGTCTGTGCCTGCATTCATCCCTCCATCCTGTTCTCCAGTAGCAACCAGAGTGGTCTTTAAAAAATGCAAAGCTGATAGTGTTACTTCCCTGCTATAAACCTTTTGGTGGCTCCCTATTGACCTCGGAATTAAATGCAAATAATCTGGCCTCCATCCACCTCTCCAGGCTCATCCTGTCTTCATTTTTCACACCCGTCAGCTACTTTTCTACGTATGAAACAGAGAGCTCCCCCTACGTACGTCCTGGGCTCCAGGGCTGAGCAATCTCCCTGAACACCATGCTTCTGATTACCTTCCTCTTCCCTTTCCTTACTGTGACTGTCTCCAGTCCGTGTAATTCAGCACAGACAAGAGAGTCAGGAATAAAAGAACAGTTCTAACAATCCTTGTCAACACCCCTGAGCTCTTACTATGCCTTGTGCCTCTTTCCTTGCATGTAAAGCTTGATAGAAAGAGCTTTATATTCAATTTTTCTTTTTAATCCTCGCAATATCCTCATGAGACAGAGACAGATGAGGAACCAGAGGCTCAGAGAGGCTAAAAAACTTGCCCAAGGTCATACAGCAGGGCAAGAGGTACAGATGATTCTTAAACCCAGATTGTGCCACTTCTGAGACATATCAGAGGACTGCATCAAAGAATACACCCAACTCAGATCTCTTTCCAATGGTGTATGCTGAAAGAGCCACCCTGCCTGAACAGAAATCCCTTAAGATGTACTATCCTCAAACACCTAAGTGCTTAGCTTGGCTTATGGAGGAGGCAATGTTATCTACAACAAGATGATTAGGACGACAATGAACTTAAATCCCAGCCACTGCTGGGGAATATCTGCTCCTGAATTCAATTTGGTTCAATTCAATCCAATTTAATTCGGTGTGGTTATTGAATGGCTAGCATGCATCCTGTAAGGGCTGGTTATGGAAGGTCCAGAGAGGAAGGCAGACACACCTCTTGGGAAATCATAACTAAACTAGGTGTGGAGCACTAGGAGGAGGCAGGGACTGGGGAGCCAGGAACTGGAGTTCAAGGCAGGAATCTTGTGGTCAGCCCTGGAGCACTTAGGCGGTGGAGAATTTGCCCCAGTCCCTGTGCTAGTTCCCCTGTCAGTGGCAGGTTTTATCATTCTGCTCATTAGAACTATGAAGTCTCTGCCCATATTCTTTTTTTTTTTTCTTTCCTTTTTTTTTTTTTAAGATTTTATTTATTTGACAGAGAGAGACCGCAAGAGAGGGAGCACAAGCAGAGTAGGGAGGGAGAAGCAGGCTTCCCATTGAGCAGGGAGCCTGATGCGGGGCTCAATCCCAGGACCCTGGGATCATGCCTGAGCTGAAGGCAGATGCTCAATGACTGAGCCACCCAGGAGCCCCTCTTTTTGTTTTTGTTTTTTAAAGATTTTATTTATTTATTTGAGAGAGAGAGAGAGAGAGCAGAGTGAGAGAGAGAGAGAGAGAGCATGAGCAGGGGTGAGTGGCAGAGGGAGAGGGACAAGCTGACTGCCCACTGAGCAGACAGCCCAATGCAGGGCTTGATCCCAGGATCCTGGAATCATGAACTGAGCCAAAGGCAGACGCTTAACCGACTAAGCCACCCAGGTGCTCCTCTGCTCATATTTATTACAAGATATGTATATAGAGAGGATGCCACCATTCAGTCTAACAGGAAGTCTCAGGCTTAATACAGACAAAAGGAACGGGGACTGATGGGTGGCCAAGAGCATGGGCTCTGGTGCCAGAGGACTTGGCTCTGTTACTTCCCAGCAGAGCTGCCCCCGGCAGCCAGTGTTAACTTTCCAAGCCTCAGCATCCTCACCTGTAAAGGGGAAATGGAAATCATACCAGCCTCACAGGTTTACTGAAAGGGTTAGGAGAGGTGATGCATACAGAGTACTCAGCACAGTACCAAGCGCCTAAAAAGAGGGCAGGAAGCGTGAGAGCCCATACAATTCTTGGTCCAGACTGGTCAGCTTGAAACACATCGCAGGTGTACCTCCGACACAGCCTGGCCCCGACATATAATAGATGTCTCTCGAATAGACAAACGCATGCGTGGAACGTACAGCTGAGGAGTGACAGCCCGCTGGAGGGCCCCGGATGCTAAGCTGAACCATGGAAGGTGTTCAGCAGTGAAATGGCAATGAGGCTGGACCCAGGCTTTTAGTAGGATCACAGGTGGCCAGAATAGAGGATGGATGGGAGGCACAAATATAGGAGGGTGGTGGAAGGCTGCTTCAGCCTTCCAGGTGTGACAGCCTGAATGACCATGGGGGTCCTGAGGTTGCAGGGAAAGGGACAAACTGCAAAGATATCACAGGGGTAGAACTGGCGAGATCTGGCAGCCAGGAAATGTGAGTGGATGATGACTGCCCGCTCTGTGCAATGTCTGTGAAGGAGAGAATCCAGTCAGTGAGTTGGGAGAGAAGGCATGGCTTCCTTGGAAGCCATCAGCCACAGTTTCCACTGGGAACACAGACCTCACCACTCTCTCCTGTCCCCATGCTTGTGAGGCTCGTGAGTCGCGTGACCACAGAGCAGGGCCCGACAGGTCGCCCACGGGAGAGTCTTCCTCGGAAAAGGTCCTGGAGCTCAGGGCTGGGACAAGTGGCCAGCAGCATTGGTCAAGGGCATCCCCCAAGGCAGACAGGCTTCAGCTAAGAGACAGAAGTCACTCCTCATTGCAGCAAGCATGCTTGTCTGAGGAAGTCTCCGAAGGCAGTTAGGAAAGAAAAATCTCTGAAAAATCATTCAAATAAAGGGAAGACAACATGTATTTTTTTTTATAGTTACTTTGTGCCAAGTGCCATCACCCGTTTGTTCTCATTCCACCTTGACCATGACTGTAGAGTTGGCCTCACATTTTCCAGCTAGGGAGACAGATGCTCCAGAGAGATTTTTTTTTTTTTTTTTCCAATCTGACCAGTTTCTCAGTGGAGGAACCAGGATCCAAAGCCCATCTTCTTTCCTCTACAACATATTTCATAATTTTAATTTTGAAAGTCCCCTTTCTTCAGTTATTCACATACTGCTCGTGGCAGGGTAAAATGATTGAATGCTTTTAGAAAGCAATTTGGCAATAAGAATCAAGAGTCTTAAAAAATATTCATTCTGGGAATCGCTCCTAAAGAAATAATCATAAATTCAGAGAGGGGGAAAAAACAGACTTTACACACAACAATGTTCTTCACAGCAATATTTATAACACGAACAACTGGGGATGATCTAACCGTCCACGGAAAAAGGAATGGTTAAGTAAGTTGTGATATCTCTACCTCATGGAATATTTTGGGGCTGAGGGCTCATAATAACATGAAAAATGTCAAAGGTGTGAATATGGAATAATGAGGATCTGAAATGACGCAATGCATCATCTAATGACGGTACCACAGAACTGCCTGGGGGTGCATTTTTGGCCCTTGTCACTCTGATCTCCCGAAGCCCCTTCTAAATCCTTCAAGATTAAAAAAAAAAAAAAGTAACATCACTTAATGTGGACACAACATGATTTCTCAGTCTTATATAAAGTGGGAATAAAAAATCTTTAGAAACTGTGTGATTTTTATTACTCCATGATACAGAATTTAGTAAAAGCTGTGCTTGCTTGTAAGTCTCTCCTTTGCAAAAACCATGAGGCTGCCAAACCTTCATTTCTCTTTAATATAGTTCTATGGGCACTAGTCATGTAAGAAACCCCAAAAGCCTCCCAAATCCGCCCCCCCAAAACAAACAAAACAAAAAAACCCAACCAGCATACCTACTGGAAAGGAAGAAACAAAATTATATTACTTGCAGTTCATAGCATTGTCAGACTTAGAAAATCTAAAATAATCAACATGAAAACTACAAGATCCAATGAGAGAGTTCAGTAAGATGGTCAGTTACAAAAGGAATGTACAAAAGTCAATGGTTTTCTTAATTACCAGCAGTCAGCAATTAAAAAGTGCAATGGCAAAATGACACTATTCACAATAATAAAAACTATAAAATTACCTAGGAATAAAACCTAACAAGAAATTTACTAGGCCTAAATGATGAAAACCATAAAGTTTTATTAAAGAACATAAACAAAGATCTGAAAAATGAGAGGCATACCATGGTCTTACATCGGAAGGTTCACTATTGTAAAAATGTCAGTTCTCTCCAAATTAACCTACAAATCCTAAGCAAAATCACAATGGAATTTCTTGAAGAAGTCCAAAAACCTTATTCTGAAACTTATCTGGAAAAGTAAATGCACAAGAATTGCCAACAAAATGTCTTAAAAATAATAATGGGGGAGGGCTAAAAAGCTATGGTCATTGAAAATATGCGATTCTGGCACAGAAAGAGAATAATGGTTAAATGAAATATAAGAAAAAAAAATCCAGATGCTGAACCATGGAAAGATGTGAGCTCAGTTTATGACAAAAGGGCCATTTCGAATCAGAAAGGACAGGTTTGGGGACAACTCATTATTCATTTGGAACTCAAAGTTAGATCTATATCCCGCACCTGGCACAAAACATAATTCAGACAGCTTCCAGAGCTAACTGTAAAATAGGAAATCCTGGGAGTTCCACAAGACATAGAGAAGACTATTTTTATGACCTCCATGGGAAGATTCCTAGCCAAGACACAAGATCCACTGGTTTGGTCACATACAAATAAAGTGTGTGCTGTGAGGAAGAAGGAAACAAGACAAGTTACTGGCTGATAGAAACTCTTCCAACATACAAGACAGACTGCTATAGACTGAATGTTTGTGTCTCCCCTCCCCACTGCTCTCCAAATTCATATGTTGAGACCTGACCCCAAGGGGATGGTACAAAGAGATGGGGCCTTGGGCAGGTGGTTAGATCATGAGGGTAGAGCCCTTTTGATGGGATTAGTTATAAAAGGGGCCCCAGAGAGCTCCCGTCTGCCTTGACAACACAGCAAGGGTCTGCCAGCTCTGACCCAGGAAGTGGGTCCTCATCAGACCACGAGTCTGCTGACACCTTGACCTTAGAACTCTCAGCCTCCAGAAGGATGAGAAGTAAATTTCTGTTGTTTATAAGCTACCCAGACTGTGGCATTTTTGTTATAGCATCCTGAAAGGACTAAGACCCAGACACAGTAGTGCTATTCAACATATGCAAGACCTCCTAAAAATCGATAGGAAAAAAACACAGACAATGCAACCGAAAAATGAGTCAAGGATGTAAATAGGTTAATTCATAAAATAAAATGAAAATGACCATAAACACATGAAAAGATGATCAACTACTAATAATTGGAGGAATGGCCATCAAAAGGAGAATGAGGTGTTATTTTTCACTCATGGAGATGGGTAAAAATAGCAAAATTTGAATTTAGAAAGAATGTAGGAAAATAGCTGGTCTCCTACATAATTGATAAAAACATTAAATTGGCACTATTTTTTTGGAATGTTCTGTGGCAGAAAATGAATTTTTTTTAAAAACACATACACTCTGACCCAGAAATTGCACTTTTTTTTTTAAATAAAAGATTTTATTTATTTATTTGACAGAGAGAGCTCACAAGTAGGCAGAGATAGGCGGGGTGGAATGGGGGGGAAGCAGGCTCCCCGCTGAGCAGAGAGCTGGATGTGGGGCTCGATCCCAGGACCCTGGGATCATGACCTGAGCTGAAGGCAGAGACTTAACCCACTGAGCCACTCAGGCACCCTCAGAAATTGCACTTTAAGGAGGTATCCTATAAATGCTATAACACCCACATAAAGATAGATGCATAGGGATGTTCACTGTAACACTGTTTGATGGTGAAAAATACAACATGAAGGCAATTGTTAAAAAAATAATGAGGCAGATCTAGGCACTAACACAGAGAAATACCTAACATACACACCTAAGGGAATAGAAATGAGCTGTAGAGCGATATGTTTACATTTAACCCCTATCCTGTGCGTGTGTGCGTGCGTGTGTGTGTGTGTGTGTGTGTGTGTAAACACATAGGGACACATCTAAAAAGCTACAAACCAACTTGTTAATAATGTTTGCCTGGGGGAGCAGCAAGGGGTGGGGGCGTGGAATTAGGGTAGGGGGTTGACAAACAGAAAGCTAACATTTTACTTTGTACTCTTGGGTATGTTTTGAATTTTGCACAATGAGCATGAATTGCTTTTGTAAATAATGAAAAGGATCTATCTAGCCACATAGATATAAACACACCACAAGAACATGGCTCTTTAAATTAAGAACAAAACAAAGCCATGCCTAGAAAAAATGGAAGGCAGTTAGTCAAAATGTTCATGCATAAGTGTTTCTTTGTCTAGTTTTTCTCTATTTCCTAAATTTTCTTTAATGACCATGTGTTACATCCATAATGGAAACAAAAAAAACAAATACTCTCTATTCTTTTTAAATTGTTTCCTTTTTGCTGGAAACCAGTACGGTAAAATCATTGTGCTTTCTGTCTTTTCCACAGAAGCTGGCTGGGCGATTCTGAAGCAGAAAATGGGGGCCCAGCATCCCCGGCCCCCAAGTGCAGACTCGATGGTTTTTGTAGGAGGTGAGTGACCAAACGAAGGTGGGAACAAGCAGATGGGCCTGGCGAGAGGCTCAGATTGTCACCTTCAAAATGATCAATGGGAGTTTCCCCATGTAGTCATAGGTATGTATTAAGTCAATGGTGCTTTGTGACGGTTATGGATGGACTATCACACCATATTTCCAGCCGCTCCCCGCATCAACAGAAGCATCTGGGTCACAACTCTCCCTGCTATAATCTGCATGGAGAGGGAGGGGGAGGAGGACTGAAAGCTCCTAGTCACGAGGAGAACTCAAGTCTCAAGAAAGGAAGGAGAGGAGCCCTCATTCAGGACCTGTGATGTTACACGTGTCTCTGGAGGGCCATGGTTGGCAATACTGCATCCACTTCGCAGATGGGAGCATTGAGACTAGGCACTTGTCCAAAGCTGTCCCGTGGAACTCGATCTACCTGACTCCGGGTCCTGGGGTTTTCTTCCTGGCAGACCAGCTGGGGGACAGGGGTAGGGGTGGGCAGAAAAAGGTGTGGGGGTGAAGCACAAAGAAGCTTTCAACCACAATCCTTAGAAGGAGGAGTAAATGGGTCAGCAATGTGTTTGAACTCTGAACATTTTTCCTTCTCCCCAGGCTGAATTCTGAAACTTCCCAAGGTGGTTCCAGAAAGTGATGAAGTGAGATCTGGGGTGTGTCTAAATAAAGCCCCCAGGTGGGCGTTTCTGCTTAACTATGCATGAGCTCTGGGTGACTTCACCCTGGAGCCTACAACTGGTAGAGGAAGCACGACTTCACTTAATGCACAGCCAGAAAAAAGCAAAACCTTCCAAAAATATTTGAATGTTGACAGCAGACTCTTATATTCCAGTGAATAATTGGTTTTTGTAAGTGTATGTGTCTCTGTGTGTGTGTGACCTAAATCCACAGAATTTAACTGTTCTGTGACTACAAAAAAAAGTTTCATGTTCCTGATCTTCTGAGTTTCAATGGCTAATTGCCAAACTAGCAGGGAGCCTAGTGTTTTTCAAGTCCCCTAGGGATGGTCGATGCTGGTCCCTGAAGGGGTCCTCTTGATGCTGGCTAAAACCTGCAGGGAAGGGTAAGAGATCCAAACACAACATGACATGGGGTCCCCCTCCCCCTGTTCTGGGAGATCTCCAGGCTGTTGTCAGATGGTGGTGTTGGGGGCAGGGGACTTAGAGTCAGATAAATGAAGCTACCTGGATAGTGGAGTCCTGCTGTCCTCTATACCTATTCACCAGAGCCAATGCCTCCCCACCCACCCCAGCTTTCTGCGGATTTGCCAAAGTCTCAGTAGCTCCTCAAGGCTTAAAGGAAGATGGTCCTTCCCCAAGGTCATGTCTAGTGAGCTGCCCGGGTCCCAAGAGTTACAGATCTTTTGATTTATTTCCACACTGTGTTTTTACACATTTTAATTTGTCACAGGTATGGTCAGTGTCCTCCTATAATTCTGGATCTTTCAGAGTGGAACAGCTGTCAACTGCCAGCCCTTGGACCCTGTGCCTGAGGTCATTTTCCCCACAGGAGAGCCACTTTGCCTGCAAGCACAGTAGAATGGAAGGGCCCGGCACTACTAATCCCCCGGGAGCTCTCATTTGGTGACTCACAGAAGTTGGTATATAAATACCTGGCTCCCTATTCCTTGCGTGGCATGATTCCGAGACCTGGGTTCTGCAGACCTGGGGTTCCCAGAGTCTCGTGGTGGGATTATGCCCAGGCATCACTGTGGTGGCTGGAGGGACCACACATCCTGTGACCACTTGCACCCCTTCCCCATAGCATGTCCTCCTTCTCTACTGCTGTCACCTGCACCTCCCAATAAACTACTTGCCCTTGAATCCTTGTCTCAAGTCTGCTTTGGGGAAAACTGAAACTAGGAAAATATCCTGGTAGCAGGAGCAAGAATTCTAGCATCAGACCAGGATGTGCCAGGAAGCAGCGCTCCCCTGCTAGGATGACTATCTTGCTGGGGTGTCCAGGCCACTAACAGGGTCCCTGTCTCCTGCAGGGCAGGTGTCCTCATGGGAATTCCCATCTTCTGCAGGAGCCCAGATCCTTTCACCCAAGAGGCTCCAGATTCTGCTATGGAGAAGAGGTGCTGCCTCGCTCCACCAAACCATATCCCAACCTCAATACCTTTGAGCTTCTGTTTCCAGATCGGGAAATAGGGGTTCCTGCTCACCCCAGTCAGGGGCTATGAGGGTGAATGCCAACCACAGCTACATTACCAAGTGTCACCTATGTGCTAAACAAGCTGCTTAGTGCTGGGATGAAATTCATGGCAGCCTAACCCAGTATAAATTATTATTCCTGATGGCCCAAATTTTAAAGCTAAAGAAACAGAGGCTCAGAGAGGTGAAAACCTCGCCCAAATCCTGGACCTGAGGTTTGAACCCATGTCTGACTCTATGACCTTCTGGGCAAACAGCCACCCATGGGGTCAGGGGCCACAGCAGCTGATGGAAGATTCTGTGGCATGTGTGCACCTGCGCCTGGGTTTGTGGGTCAGGGAAGAAGGAGGCTGAGAGAAGCAGGGGTGGCCCCGCCTGGGGGTATGAGGCAACAGTCTGAATCCAAGGATGTGTGCGCCAGAATTTGTCCAGTCTGGGCTGCAGCAGAATCTGGTGGTGGAGGGGTAGGGATGTCTGGTGGGTGAGGTGAAAGGAGATGGAACAGGGGCTACATCTGACATGGCAGGCATCTTAGACAGGACAGGAGGTGAACAGTACCAGGGCCAGTCCCAGTGTGGCTGTGGCTAGGGAAGGGAGGCCCAAAGCTGCTTATTGAACTTGAGCCTGACCTCTGGAGAGGCGTGGAGACAGGATGCAGGGATCAAGCTTAGATGGTCGTGGCTGAAAGGTGGCTCACACACTGGCTGGCCTTCCAGAAGGGCTCAGAAAGGGCCTGCTGCCTCTCTGCCAGGCTCCCAGACATGGGTTGTGGTCTATTCCTAGCCCCTGCAAGCTTGGGAGGCTGTGAATGTTGAACTTTGCATCTAGGCCTTCCAGGTTATGTGACTGCCTGGTCTCCCAGGGCCGGACTCCTTGCAGCCACCATCCTCTCAGCTGTGGTGCAGGCCAAGCTACGTTACCATCCCCAGCACGGAGCCTACAGCATCTCCCACACTGCCCAGAACCCCACAGGCGGGGAGCCACGCAGGCCCCTGGAAGCAAGCTGGGTTTTCTCTTGTGAAGTCACAGGATAAAGCACTTTACATATTAATCAGGTTAGGAATCTGAGAGCACATATCAAGGGATTGAAATATGTAGATTTTGATGATGAATTCACGCTCATCAGAAAACCAATGAATCATCCTAACTTCATTATCAGGAATTATTTGATGGGGGAATTGGCAGGAGTGGGGGGAAGGAGGGTGAGGAGGGGAGTGCCAAGGGGGAGAGGATTTCTTGGTTCTCAGCCCAGACTGGGTTCTTTCCCAGCAACACATTTGTGCAGTCGGGCAATCTGTCTTCATGACGTGGGTGCTGAACACGACCATGCCCAGGAAAAGTGAAGCCAGACCCTGAGGTCAGACTCACCCAGTAAAGCTAGACTCTGAGGCGAGGTCCAGGGCAGACCAAGGAGATGGACACAACTAACCTGAGAGCATAACGGCCTTGGCGGCTGGTTTAACACAACTGGCACAGTCACTCCTATGACACTAACCCCTGGCATGACCTTGGGAGGGCACATGCCACCTCCCTGTCTCAGTTTACTGACCTGGAGAACGAAGGTGATGGGTGTGAAGCTCTGAACAGAGCTTCTGGGGATAGAACCAAGGAGAGGGGTTGGAACCCCCAAATTCCAGACTTCTTGTGTGCTAGACACTGAGATATGGGGATCCAGCTGAGAAAAAACAGGTGTAAACGGACATTCTAAAGTGTGGGGAGAGGTGCTGGTCATTTTAAATAGGGGGTCAGGGAAATCTCTCTGAGGGGATGCCCTGAAGGGTGACGCTGGAAAGAGGTGAAAGAGTGAATCATGTGGACATCTGGGATGAAGAGCATTCTGGATGGAGGGGATGGCAAGTGCAAAGGTCCTGAGGTGGAAAGAGTGAGCCTGGTGTTTGAGGAACAGCAAGGAGGCCAGTGTGGCCACAGAGGTGGATGAGAGAGCAGGGAGGTCAGAGATGTTATGGGGGAGGGAGCAGGGTTAGAGGCTTTAAAAGAGGACTGAAGCCAAAGCAATGTGAAGGAAGTGTGAGAAGAGGACCCAGAAGCTAAGGTGTCTCCTCTACCAGGTAGACTGAGGCACAAGCAATGGGGAAGGGGTATCAGGACAGGCAGGCAGAAGAACACTGTGTGAAGGAGGCTTTGTGTGGATACAGATCTCGCAGAAGGCGACACAGCTGTGACTCTCTCATGAGAAGTCTGGCGAATGCTGGTGTGGCAGGGAGCCCAATAGCATGGAAGATGGTGGAAACAGGTCTGGATGAGACTCGGAGAGCCTGGATTCTACCCTGGCTATGCCACGCACTTGCTGTGCAATGCTGGGACTCGTGTCCTTGTCCACGGGGTGAGGCAAGAGAACAACAACGTGCTTTGTACGGAACTTTCTGGAGGCCTCAGATTCTGTTATTCCTCCCATTCTTCTCTTCCTCAAGATAAACAAGCTATGGCTCCTCTCTTTAACAATGCCAATAAAAATCTGTAGGGTTTACAGGGAGCGCCCATGTCCCATGGTCAGGTAGACTTTAGGCACTGGGTCCCAGGCTCAGGGGAAAGCAGCACAGCCACTGAGGTCGAGAGGTGACCCCTCCCCACCCCTGCGCTGCTCCTTTGGGAGCCACAGAGGCCACAGAGTCACTCAATGAGGCTCACCTAGATGAAATGGAGCGGGCTGTCTCAGACCCAGCTGTACTCTAGAATCACCCAGGGAGCTTAATACCCAGGCCCCAGACAGGGCAAATGAGTTCAGGTCTCTCAGGGTGGGGAGCAGGAACAGCTGTCTCCAGGGAGCCCGACTGGGCTTCTCTGAGGGAAATACCAAATGAGTCCATTACAGGTTTGACACACATGGATAAAATGCCTCCCATAGGCAACGAACGTGCTTTTACTTGCTCTTTTTGAACCCTTCCAGAGCCTTGGAAGAGGGTGTGCCCTCCCATTTTGCAGATGAGGAAACCAAGGCTCAGTCAGAATGGTTCACACCTGACCCTTGAACAAAACAGTGGTGTATGGGCCCTTCTCCTACATGAATATCTTACAGTTATAGGAGGGAAAATGAATTTTCTCTTAAGATTTTCTTAATAACATTCTCTTTTCTTTAACTTATTTTATTGTCAGAATACAGTATATAAGACATGTAACGTACAAAATATGTATTCATCAACTGTATTATCGGCAAGACTTGTGGTCAACAGTAGACTACTGTAGTTAAGTGTTGGGGGGGTCAAAAGTTCTGTGCAGATTTGTGCACAGGAGGTTGGCACCTCTAACCCCCCACATCAGTCAGGGTCAACTGTGTTTTGTAGTCATATGTATTACACACTGTATTCTTAAAATAAAGCTGGAGAAAAGAAAATGTTAAGAAAATCCTAAGGAAGAGAAAACACATTTATAGTACTGTGCTGTGTTTCTCGAAAAAATCTGTATATATTTGGAGCCAGAGAGTTCAAACCCAGGTTGTTCAAGGGTCAACTATACTCCTGATCCCCCACCTTTGCACTGGGAGATAGATTTAGAGAGGAGGAAAGTGAGGCTCAGAGAGGTTCAGCACTTTGCCCAAAGTCACACAGACAGTACATGGCAGATTCAGCATTTCCTGCCAGTCCAGGCTGCTAAAAAGATTCAGTTTCTCTTGTAGTCATTCTCAGCAAACATCCCACTCCCCAAATGCCCATCTGGGGCTGTGATTCTTGCTAAAGGGATATAGTGGAGTCATTACCAGACTCTGAAGAGATAAAACATTGCAAATTGAATGAGAAAATCTATTTTCACATCCTGATGAAGACATAACTGACACTGCATTGTTTTAGAGGAAAACACAGCCCCTGGTTTTCTCTTTTTTAAAACTTGGGAGTTATAGCTTTAGAAAAATAGGAGCAGCTGACTATCACAGATAAAAATGCCCTTTTGCCTAATGGGATCTTTAATAAGGAATCCTAATTAATTCTCCTGAATAGAGAACTTTTACACTGGTGTTATCTCAGCCCTGTGCTGATGGGCCTGGTTATTTCCAGATACAGAATAATGAATCTTTTCCAGCTGGGCTAGGAGTCGCCAGAGACTTGTCAACTTCCCTGGAAGGTAATTACTTGCCAAGGCACAGGGGGTGGGGAGGGAGTGGAGGAGGGTAATTATAAGCAGGGGGATTGGGGCATTTTGAAGGGAGCTGAGGGGGCATTGATGGACGGGGGTTGGGAGGCGCAGCTGGGAAGGAGATGGCTGGTGGAAGCCATGTTAGCATCCAGGATGTCATCCCCTGCTCAGAGCCAGGCCTAAGGGACACTTGCCTTTATGTGAAAAATGCCACCTGATGCAGCTTGACAGATTCAGATAATTGCAAGAGCTGAACGGGCAGCCAACAGAAGTCAGGAAGCAGGCCTGTCTGCGTCTCTCCTTGGCTGGGGCAAAGGCTGGGTTGTCACTGCCTGGGGACCTTCGTGGCATCCTTAAAGACAACACTAAATGAGCAGGGTTATCTGGACAACTCAGGCTGCAGACCAGCAACGAGAAGGACGTGGCTGAATGACACGGGCCATTTGTCTGCAGTGACAGGGCTCTCCTACCGGGGAAGGTGGCCGGCAGTCTGTCCTGGGTTCATGGCGTGTCTCCTAGGCAGCTGGTAGCATGTGGCCAATGAGGCCTCCATGAGCCTGGCTAGTGGGAAGCTGGCCTGAGGCTCCAGCTGAGCCCAGCCCAGCCCAAAGGACAAAGGCAGCACGAGGGGGAGAACAGTTGCCAAGGCTGTGGGCCCCGGGAGGCCTTCCCGGAGGCCTTCTGCAACACCCAGCCTGGAATTCCTGCCCCAATCCTCCGGCTGCAACTTCCCAGCTCCCATGTGACCTTGGGCACGTGACCTCATGGAGTCTCAGTTTCTCCGAGTTACTTAAAGATGCAAAGGAAAGAATCGGCGTCAATGTCTGACATGCAGTTGGCACTTACAGAGTCCGTATCTTGCCTTCCTCAAATCCTCCAGGAAACAAGCTGTTAATTACTAAAGTCGGGACGGGTTGGGGGGTTGGGCAAAATAGCTGAAGGGGGTAAAAAGGTAAAAAGCTTCCAGGACTAAAGGAAATAAGTCATGGGGATGTAATGTACAGCCTAGGGAACAGAGTTGATAATACTATGATAACTTTGTATGGTGATAGATGGTAACTAGACTTATCATGGGGATCATTTCATAATGCATAAAAATATCCAATCGCTAGGACATACACCTGAAACTAACAAGATATTGTATGTCAAACAGACTTCCACTAAAACACATTAAAAATAAATTAATAATAAATAAGTAAATAATCGAATACATACAACAACAACAACAACAACAACAATAACAACCAAACCCACCCAGTTCCAGAAAAATCACCTTGCGAGGCGCAGATGCTGTTGGAAGGGAATCTGTGGTGTTGTGTTTATACAGGGGAACTTAGGAAGTCTCTGTGCACCAAGAGGCATGTCCCTAGCAGGTGGAGGGGTGAGGAGGGGTGCGAAAGACCCACCACCTGTCTTAAAAAACTAGGGCAGGTCAGGTTCAGACACTGAAGACCTGGCTCAGAGGGAAGCATCAAAACCACATTGTTCCTCCATCTGTCCCCAAGGGTACTGCCAAAATGGTCCTGGGACCTCAGAGCTGCCTGGCCTAGACCAGGATGACAGTCTCTTGTCTTACTAGGGTCCAGGGACCAGCTGCAGGGAGTGAGCCCCCCAGGACCCGGGGACCACTGAAGGGGGCAGTGCACAGCTGTGTGTCTGCTGGGGGGGCTGCTGGAGCAGAGTGGGAGGAGCAGTATGGACAGGGGCAGGTTGGAGCAGCAGGTGGGGCAGAGGAGGCCCTTCCATGTGCTTTGGCCATGCAAGGTCAGAGAAAGGACACAAGCAGGATTTAAAAGCTGGGAAGCTGGGCCTGTTCAAAGACTTCCACGCCAAATGCTTCTCATGACTCTATGTCAGGCCCTGGGAGGGTAAGTAAGTTAATGAGATCATGTGGTTAGTTGGCAGCAGAGCTGGTACTGAACCCAGCACTGACTCCTAAATCCATGCTCTTTCCCTTACTCCACGCTGTGAGCCAGGAGTCCCAGGGATCTTTCCCAGGATGCTAAGGGGGAGATGTGGTTCCTTTCTGAAGACCTGGGCTTGGGAATCAGAGCTGAAGGTATGGCAGGTCAAGTCCTGGCTAGCTCCCCACTTGGGCCAGGGACACCTGGAGTCATGGCATCATGCAGAAGGACAATGGGCATCCCAGTAGCAGGACCAAGCTCCCTCAGAACCCAGCATACACCTCGCTTGGGAGTTAGCCCACTTGGTCTGCTGCCCAACAACCTCTCATTGGGCCTGTCACAGACATCCTCCAAGGAGGTTTCCTATTTAGTTCCCAGTTGGTGATGTAGACCATCAGGAGAGAGACCTGGGGGGGGGGGGGCAGGAGAAGCACTGCACAGGAACCATGTGACCCCCACCCCCACTCAGGCAGCAGCCTGCAAGGTTCAATGGCATGTCACAGGAACAGAGAAGACTCTAGCCTCATTCAAGACACAACTGAATGCTTGATTCAAAGGCCAGGGGCTGGCTGCAGTTCCGACTATCCCAGGACATGAAGAAGAGACAGAATCCTGGAGGCATCCTCAGAGCGGGGTGGGCAGGGTCTGCTCTCTGCGGGCTGGGACCCAGGATGGACTCACCAAGGCTCGTGCGGGGAGGGCAGAGAGGACATGTGACTTGAAAAGAGAAAAACCAAAAAGCTACATCATCGATGGGGTATGAACTGGAAAGGAATCAGAGCTCAGAGAGGAAGAGAGAGGGTTGTGGGGGTAGACCAGGGCCTAGAATCCAGAAAACAGGGGTCCAGCTCCTGGACAAATGCTTGCTAGCTGTATGACTTCTGACAGGTTTCTTAACCTCCTAGAGTCAGCTTTTCTACCTGAAAAACAGGGAGGATGACACATCTCTTCACATGAGTTTTGTTGGGATTTAAATGAGATAATGCACATGACACCCTTAGTACAGGGCCTGACATGCAGTAGCTCTTAAAGTTATTACACCTGTCAAGGTAGGTTAAGGCAGGAGGGAGGCAGATAATTAGACTTGAAGAGCCCACACTGACCACACCAGCTCAAAGAGCAAGAGAGGAGCCCGGGCACAGCTGGCCTAGGATCTCCAGAGGGAGCGGAACAGGAGGAACCCAGCTGAAGAGGACAGTGTTCAGGAGAGGAGAAGTCGAAGCCTCCAAGACTCAGTTTCTTCATTTGCAAGGTGGGTGTGCAAATACCTAACCTGTAGCTGGTGCTGACAATTCAACAAGATGGGATGCGAGACGTCATTCAGCACAGGAACCAACGGGCTCATGGAGGCAATCGAGACCCTCGAGCCTTAGCTCCATCTCCCCACCACCCAAAGGAAACGCATATGGCACTTTGTCTCACCCTGCTTGGTCTCAGAGCCCTTTGGTAAGAGGATAAATGTCAAGACAAATAAACAGGCAAATACTCTCTTGATTATTCAATGAACTGTCAGCAAATCTTTGCCTTGTCTGTTGCCAGGACTTTGGCTGAGCCCTGAGGATTCAGAGATGATGGGTAAGTTCACGCTTTTTCAGAGTTTCTGTTGGAAGAAGGATGCCAGAGAAGCTAAGTGGTTTATGCCAGGGCAGCAGGAGACCAGCGGGGGTTGGGGGGGGTGCAGCAGAGAGGCCAGCATGTCTCAAGGTTTCAGAAAGGAGACATTGCATTGGCCCATCCCAGGTGGACCAGGACGTGAGGCTAGATTTCAAAGCCAGAGGGCTGAGACTTTCTAGTTCAGCAGCATAATCGCAGGACTTATCCCAGAGGGTGACGCAGAGCAGGCAGGCAAAAGTCATTTGTTAAATAAGTTAATAAAAATATTAATAAAAAACAATATTTAGGAGTCAGTGTGCCTCGTTTTATGTAAAAGATGCCCTTGCCCAAACTGGAATGGAAACCATAACCAGACGTATAAGTCAAATGTAACCTGGGGATTTCCACACCAAGAAATTCGTTAACAGATCCATTCCCAATGGGCAAACGTCCACCACCCTACATGGCTCCTCTGGAAAGACTGGTTCCGTTTTAGGTCCAGCATGGCTCTAAAAATGTGATCTGATTCTGAACACCTGGGAGAATGATTAGAAATACCAAATGTAGACCCACTCAGAAACTTCAGAGGTAGTAGCCCAGGGTAGGACCCAGGATTCAGCATTCTCAACACCTTCCAGGCAAGTCTGGGGAGGACAATCAACTTGGGAGAAGCCCATTTCCTATTTCCCTCTTTGATGTCCCTCATTACCTCCTTCCTAAAAGCCTAGCAGCCTCCATGAGTTCATGACGTTCCCCTCTGAGGCAGAGAGAGCCCATGGGGAGCTTTGAAAATACGCAGGCCTAGGTCCCACCCCCGGGCAGTCTGACTCAGTTGGTCTAGGGTGTGGTCTCATCACCCCTGCTGGTTTGGACAAATGTCAGGGCTGCGCTAACTTCACTAAGTCCTATACCCCTGCACCTTTTCTCAGGCTCAGAGATCAATGTTGACAGACCCCTCTGGCTTTCCCTGAGTCTCCCCATCAGCCGTATCTCCAATGATCAGAAGGGGCATCTGGAAGAAATACGAAGACACAGGCAGGACCTGCCTTTCAGGATGGATGCCGCAGACTGAGGATTAAAAGTGTCCCCAGCGGTCACTGAGTTCACTCCTGGCAACAGGGAGCCCGTCCATCACCCTCTGATTGCCTTTTCTCCTGTCTCCCTGGGGTTTGTAGGTAGGAGGCAAAGAGTACAAGAAGGCCTCCTGGTGGGACAGGTTGCTGGCAAATTGATTCTGCCCCAACCCTGCGGCCAGCAGTGAGCAGTGCCCATCAAATCTCTCACCTCCTTATTGCCAGGCCCAGCGTGCTGCTGCTCAGAGGATGGGAAGAGGGTAGCGGGAACTGAGGGGGCTGCAGAAATTGACATCAGGTGCCAGACACCCATTTGCTTAACAAACTGGCTAATTTTAACCTCTGTCTCTTGGACCAAAACTCTTTTGAAGGGAAGAAACAAAAAAGAAAAAGTGATATTTAACACATTTCTATTTCTGTGCTACTCTGTCTCTCTCCGAGGTTGCAAGTTGGGAGCCTAATTGATTTCTTCGTCAAAAGGGAAAAAAAAAGACGGGAAGGAAAAACAAACAAGCGAGAAACCTTACCTCACTCCCATTGCAATCAACCTCTCCAGTTCTGTCGACTGCTGAGCTTTTTATTTTTCAACACTGGCCAAGTGACTTGCATAATTTAAGATCCTTTCTAGCACTGATCAGCCTGCTCTGGCCAAGCAGTTTGCTGATTAATTATTAATCAGACTGAGTTTAGGATGAATAATCAGCAAGAGTCAGGGCTAATTTGCAAATGTCCCCCAGGAAGGTTATCACTTAAAATACTTGGTGGAGAGGCTCGATGTTAACCTTTGCAATTAGCCACAGGACATTGGTACTGGTGAGACAGAAGCAGGTCTCTCCTCCTAACAAGCCAATCTTGGACACCTACTAAGTGCCAAGCACTGCCTTTGGGGCTTTTCAAGGTTCTGCAGGCAGTGGACGGGCAGGGGAAGGGCAAAGAAAAGAGACACATATGTAAGTAAGCAAGAAAATATCCACTATCGGCAAATGTTTAAAATACAACAAGATGCTGGGACAGTGAGCGAGGGTTACTTTAGATTGTGCCTAGGGAAGGCCTTTCTAAAGGGAGGATTTAAATTGAATTTTGCATTTCAAAAAATCTGGGTCTTTTTTTTTTTTTTTAAAGATTTTATTTATTTATTTGACAGGAAGAGAGATCACAAGTAGACACAGAGGCAGGCAGATGGGGAGGGGGAAGCAGGCCCCCACTGAGCAGGGAGCCCAATGCAGGACTTGATTCCAGGACCCTGAGATCATGACCTGAGCCGAAGGCAGAGGCTTAACCCACAGAGCTACCCAGGTGCCCCAAAGCTGGGTCCTTAAAAAAAAAAAAAAAAACAAAACACTGTGAAGGAAGAGAATCTTAAGCCCTTGGAAGAGCTAGTGCAGAAGCCCTAGGAGGAAGCCTGCTTACCCCACCAAGAGACAAGAGGAAGGGGAGTGTAGCTGGGGCAGAGTGAGTTGCATGAGTGATAGGAGGGAAGTCAAGGAGGTGGGCAGTAACCTAATAATGTAGAGTCTTGTTGTAGGATTTTATTCTAAGCGTGATGGGAAGTTGTTAGCAAGCCTTAAACAAGGGAGACATGATTTGATGTATATAAACATTAGTCACCCAAGTTGCTGCATGGAGAACGGGTTACCCAGGGGTAGAAGCAGGGAGACAAGAATAGCCAGAGATGCTGGGGAACGAATGGGCACCAGCAGCTTCCTCTTGGGAACAGAGAGAGGTGGAGAAGGCCAGGTAAAGGACGGGTTAGGGGTGAGGAGGGAAAGAGAAGCCGATGTCCACAGACAGAAAAGCGGATAAACAAAAGGTGGTATATAATAGAAGAGAGTATTATTCAGCCATAAAAGGGAATAGAATTCTGGAATGTGCTATAATATGGATGAACCTTGACAACATTCTAAGTGAAATAAGCCAACACTAAAGAACAAATACTGTATAATTCTGTCTATATGAGGTCCCTGGACCAGTGAAATTCATAGAGACAGAGAAGTGGTTCTCAGAGGATGGGAGCAGATGGGGTGTTATTCAGTGGGGACAGAGAGGTTCAGTCCGGGAAGGTGACAAATGTTCTAGAGATGGAGAGAGCTGTTGGTTGTATAACCATGTGAAGGTATTTATTGCCACTCATTTATAAACTCAGAAATGGTTAAAATGGTAAATTTAACGTATATTTTACCACAAAAAAAAAGGTCTGCTAGGAAGTGTTCATTTTGAGATTCCTGTTAAGATTTTGAAATTTGAAATATATATATATATATTTATATATATATATAATATATAATATATATATATAATATATATATAATATATATATATATATATAT